>NW_012130065.1:14891377-14932103 GCF_000143395.1 Atta cephalotes
AACCACTAGTATTATACGTAACTAATAATAAGTAANAAACTAATATATATANATATATATATATATATATATATATATATATATATATATAAGTAGCACGCACAATGTGCGTGAGCTGACCGCTCTGTCCACGCACCTCCCGCGTGGCTCTTCGGCGATTCGCGGGTTCAGCTGAATCAAGTTGAGCTGAGACCTTCGTCCGAGGAGTGGGAGGGAAGAAGATAGAGCTAAAGGAAACCTCGTATATATCGCGATCGGACCGTTCTTGAGAGCTGCTTTCATTTACAGCAGAGCGCGGAGAGACGTAGAAACTCGCTCTCCCATTCCCACTCCTCCTCTCTTTTCCTCTTGTCTCCTTTCCTCTCTTCTCCTCCAATCATCATTCCTCTCACAGCGTTACACTTTCGATAGTCCTTTCTCTCGATGAGGGAATTAATCGCGCGATTTTTTCGCGCGCTCGTGTCGCACGCTCGTGATTTCCTTGTCTTTGATTCTATTGGGTTGTCCGGAAAGTTCGTGCCCGATGTTGAAGGAAAATTGAAACGCAGAAAATTTTAATTTAATAAATGTATATTAAAATTTAAATTTTAGTCGGCACGAACTTTCTGGACAACCTAATACAATCAGAAAACGAGACGAATCCTTGGATATTTATCCTTTTATTCTATATACTGTATTATTATTCCGAGAACATATTCAGATGTAAATTGAAATAATGTTATTAAACGTATTTACTATTATTATTTTTCTGGCTTTGTGTCCCGGATTTTCAATATAAATAAAAACTCTCTCGGTTTTATATGTCTAACGTGAAAATAATATTATTTCCTCTATTACTGAAAAGTAAAATAATTAAATGTATTTTGTAAAAAAATACATATATTAATAAGAACATTTTTTAAATAGTGTTTTTTAAAAAATCTTTTAAAAATAATGTAAGTGAAATATGTTTCCTTTGTTGTATAATTATTTTGTGTTTATGTATATTTTATTCTGTAATTAGGCGCTATGACTCTTTAAATAGATTTGCTATAGCAAGTTGAACGCACGATGCAGGTTCGAACAGGCACGAACGTGTTCGCATGTTCTGAGTATTTGTAATTCGGAGAATTTATTGAGGAGTGGGGAGGAACCTGCTATCCCTGCTGTACGAACCGGACATTTCCCTGAGAATATATAAAAAAAAATAACGTATACAAAAAAAATTTCACAGCTACATTAATAAAAGTGTTAGAAGAAAGTGATTTTTAATATTTTAAAGAGAGAGATGCGTGAGAAAAAATTAATGTTAACGATTGAAAGCTGTGTGATCCATATAAATTTTTAATTTGTGACGGCAAGTAATCGGAAAATAACAAGAGAAAAAACGTAAAAAAAACAAAGAATTTGTTAAGAATTATTAAATTATTATTTGTTATGGCACACAAAAAATGTAATAAGCGAATGAATAATTCAGATTTGTTACTGCTTAGTAATATTATTACTTTATTTTTATACTGTGATTGATTGATTCTCTTATTATTTATATCTTACTGTTTTATGTTTTTTTTGTCTACATTTTTTAAGCTTATTCTACAATGTACTTTTTGTTTCTTGCTTTTTGCTTCTTATCCGATTTTTTATGTCACCAGAGATAAAAGTTAACGAACTTCGAAAGAAATACGTAGCAGGAAATACAATTCGATAAAACGCAAAGGAAAAAAAAGCAAAAAGTAATAAACAAGAAACAAGAAACAAGAATACGTAGAGTAGGTTTTAAGATCATAATAATGACAGTGAGTGCAAAAAGTATTCGCACAGAGAAAATATTTTTCAAAAAGAACTTTATTTAAAAAAAATAAATATTGTTCAGTAAGAAATGAATCATCAAATTGATGTCGAATCGATATTGATACGATGTTTTCAACACCAATTTGATATCGATTTGACATTTAATTAACGTTCATTTCTTGTTGGGTAATTAACAATTTATTCATAAAAAATAAAATAGACTGTTTCTTAAAATTATATATAATATACCAAAAAGATGTGTATTAATTATCATCTGAAAATATATCATCTGAAAAATAAACGAAAATTAAAAATTCTATTTTTGGATGCTATGTTTGGATGCTTAAAAAGATATTCGTACAATCGAGAAATTTCTAAAATCAGGAATATATGCGAAGCTCCTTTGTTTATGTTAAAACAGAATATATTCATTATATAAAATTGTTAATTAATGTTAATTTTTTACAAATAAGACTTTTTATAAAAAATTTTCTTGTACGAATACTTTCTGCTCTCACTGTATGTTTTTTGTCCTATTCCGCTCGCACTATATTTATGTTATTATCACAGTGTTCAGTTTCTTTTCGTCAGTTTCTTTTTGTCAGTCAAAACAAATATTTAAGTTCAACTATGATTAGACCTTTCTGACTCTTAATCTTGATTCTTAGAAACAGTTCTTTCTTCTTTTTATTACTGTGTCTATGTAAACATTTGTTTGTGTATGCTGATTTATCATTTAGATCAGAGGTTTGGATTTCGAGGAGCATTATTATATGCATATAACTCTTTTATCAATTTACTTATCTCACCTGTGTTTTGTGTGTGTGTGTGTGTGTATACTTAAATTAAACATTTGATTACATCAAGATTGATATATTTGTTACACACGACTCAAGAGTTTCTACCAAACGTTATCAATGTTGCAATCGTGAGGATTCATCGGGGGATGATGAAACACGCCGGTTCTTCACATCGCGAGGGTCATAAGATAACGCATTAATTAAATGGACTGGTTTCTAGGCCTGGCGAAACTTAAAAAGAAATGAATGTATCACAAATATATATATAGGGGACATATGAACATACAGTGTGATAAAAAGATTAAGAGAGCTTTATTCAATATTTACTTCAATCTTTCTATCATATACGCTTATTAAAATCCATTCGCATGACAAAATTCGCTTCCAAGTACATTTCTACAAGGGGAAAAGAATCATTAACGATCGACAATGACCCCGTGGTCTCATTCGAGGACGAATTGATTGAAGTTAGTAATCGACCTCTGGGGAGAATGATTTTCATATTTAATTCATTTATATATAAGCTAAATTAAATTCGCAATTTTGACATAATTGTGTCTAGTTATGCAGACACAAAAATTATTAAGATGCAGACATAAAAATTATTAAGAACAGTGACGCGCATTCTGGAGAGTTTAAATAATTTAACGAACGCATGTTATACCGACCAATGAAAGACTCACACCGCGAAAGACGTTGTTGTGGTGTGAGTAATACCTAAGAGTCTGACTCATTGCTTTATCAAAATGTTAAGTACTTGCGATTCTTACCGCGCAATATTGCATCATTGTATATCCAATCTACGCGTCTTTGTGTCTACAAATCTCTCCAAAATATTTCTATATTTTAGATACGCATTAACGTCTACGATCCACATTAGTGTCTAGATCCACAATTTGGTAAATTGATAAATCACTTTTTGCGTTTTTAGAATATATCCTACTTTGTTGAGGACGAGAATTATTTTATCAATAAAGAAATCATTTTCTCTTTCTCTCATTTATATATGAGGCATATGATTGCATACTTACAGCTCCCTCAGTACGTCATATTTAACACGAGCTCGACATCCTTATCAACTGCCACGTGCACGTGCAATTACGACGCCAAGAACGGTCTTTACTGCGTCGGAACTATTCGCGACGCAGTAAGCAGCGCTTACGCATTCGAATTAAAATTCAACATGTCTAGGCATTTCATTGTATTCTAATTATCTGTAGAGTTGCCATCAAGTCATCACCGTGATCACCGAATTTTGTTCGGATCGGCACGATCCGAACAGTCTCCAGTTGAGATATCTTTTGCTCTCGATTGTTTATGACTTTGCTCTTAGCAAAAAAAGGAGCAAATCTTCACGATGTTTGATTTTAATCGGATTTTATATAAATCGAACTTTATACGTTTTGAGATAAAAAGAATTCACGTCAAATCTCTAATTTGAGATAACCCAAATGTCGATATGCGACATTTTTCTTATCATAAAAATAATATGAAAAAAAATGCAAACCGACTGTTTCTCACTTACTGCGTCGTTTGGCGTCATCGCCAAATCGAAAGTATTACCTCGGCTGCGTGTAACTCTTACATATAGTATCTACGCTTTTTGCTTCTTCGCTCAGAGATGTTGCTAAATCTGGTCTCGCTTAATATTTGTTTACAACATCGTTTTCTCAGCGATCTCACTTCCTTAAGACTAATCTACAATGTGCTCTTTGTTTTCTATTTCTTACTTTTTACCGCTTGCTTTTTCCTCTTTATCGGTTTGCGACTGATTTATCGACGATTACGTTTCTTGTCACGTTTTCCTTGACTCTTTCGAAGTTAATTTTCAATTCTGGCGACAGAAAAAAAAATAAGAAGAAACAAAATAAGAGAAAAAAAGAAAAACAGAAAAAAGTATGAAATAAAAAGTAAACAGCAAAAAACAGGAAGCACAGATGTAGATTAGGTTTTACAGAAAGATGACTAACCGTTTAAAATTAAGAAAGTCTCAAATTTTAATTCTTTGTCTTGACAACTTACGTGTCCCAAATTTTGTCACAATTTAAGGATATGATTATGAATTGTTATTTTTTTTTTAATGAAAATAATAAGTGTGAAATAAATTTTTAACTAACTGTGTGAAAAATTTTATGATTCTGTATTCCCAGATATTACTCATAAAATTAATTCAGTAGAAGAATACAATTATTAATAAAATGAAATTTTAAGTAATTTTTGTTGTGATCTCATATGTATTATTTACAAATATATTAATACAATATTGTTCATGTGTTTTATTAATAATTATGAAAACAAGTTTATCTATTCAAATTTAATTAATATTGAATTTTTTAAAACGTCTCTTTTCTTTCTCAAGGAATTGATCAACTTATTTTGCAGAGGTGTCGTCGAACTTCACGCGATACACGCAAGCGATTACGAGAGTCGTGTTATTTTCGGAAGTAACGATATTCTCAGATCGAGCTAGGTGTTTTCCACGAGTCTGTAATCTCTGTGCGAACGCAATGGCGAGGGAGAAAAGAAGATAGAAACAGGGCAGAGAAAGAAAGAGAAAGGAGATACGGGGGAGGGGAGGCGAGGGGCGAGTATTTCTGAGCGGATACAGGAAGTATGGATATCGATCGTAGCAGAGGGTAAACAAACACGACACAGAGTCGCCGCTCGAAAGCCTCGTTTCGTTCGTATCTTCCATTCATCGCTCGTCTCGGAAATACGCTTTGTTGTTAGGCGATTGCTTGTGCGAGAAGAAGAGAAACGACGGCCACGCATCCCACCGAGGTCGCGCAAGCGCGACTGAAGGATCGAACAGCTGTAGCAGCACTGTCGAGTGTCAGCTCGAGTCGTGCGTTGCTATGCGTTACGGGACTTTAATATTAACGAGCGAAATAGCGATGTACTATATTGTACTATATTGTTTTTCCGGTCGAATTCTATTCATAATCGCAATCTTGCGCTATGAGCTCTTGCGTTGAACGAAGCTTTGCCCTTGTGAGATAGGAATGAGAATCACGGAAAAGGAATATTTTTCAAAAATTGACGCTAGTGATTGAAGCAAGATTTATTTTTGAATCTACCACATGTGAAAATCTATATAATATTATACGTAACATGGAAAAACAAATTTTGTTAAATCTTATGTATTTCTCTGAATTTATTTACAGTAAATATTTATTTTATAAAAGAAACGATGATTAAATCAAATATATAAATAATTTTTATAAAGTATATAAATAATTTTCATAACAAATAAACTTATATTTGCATTTAGTAAATATTACTTTAATAAATATTTACTATTCAAACCAATATTAATTAAAATTGAATTTAAAAATTTGGTTTTTTTAGTGTATATAAAACATTTTTATATGCAATGAGTATCTTTTTTTTTGCACTAAACTGCATTAGAATTTTCTTTTCCATTTTCACCAAATATTAAAATATATTTCTCTTTAGGTACCAAAAATGTGTAGTTCAATTGTATAACGGATCTAATACTTTTCGGAAGTTAACCCTTGGTTTGAAAAGTCTAAAGGTCTACATTTTTTATGGGATAGAAGATCATACATAAAAGTAGTGCGCAGGTAAAGATGAAGACAAAGGATTTTGTTCTTGGATTTTAATATTTATTAGGATTTAGATTTTATGACATCATAAATTTGATTGTTTATTATTTATAGTAGAGACTGAGAAAATATACATGGAGCTTTACAATTTTCAAAATAAAAGCTTACGACACGCATAACAACATATGTTCTCAAATCATTTTAATCATTATATATCATAAAATCTCCTTTTAACAGTAAATCTTAAATATAAAAATAAAAAATATAAATATAAAAATTGTGCAAAAGTAATGTCCTTTATTTAAATTAGATTACAAGACAACAACTATGACGTGTATACGATTCCAAGATATTATTGTGGAGATAAACATATTTGCTTTCTGAACCCGCTCTTTAATTAGCTAGCATCGGTGCACTAGGTCAGGTGTACATTATTCTCACAACGAGGGAACAGCGCATGCGCTCGATGATGTCACGAGCGTGATCGTTGATTTACAGGGCCGACATTTAACGTGGGTCGCACACTGCATAAATTATCTAGGTGTACTCAGGTGTGCCTAATAACGTTAAAATTTAAGTAACATATTCAACAGTTTCATTAAAGATATGTTTAACTATTATTATCGTATGATTAGAATCGAAGCGGATTGATTTCGTAATAATATAATAATAATAATTCCTAATAATATTTCCTATAAATAATAATATTATAAATAATAATATTTCCTACGTGACATTTGTAAAACTATGTTTAGAATTTTTATAATAATTTAAATATTACAGATTTTATTCCAGCCTTTTTATTTTTATTATTAGAAATCCTAGGTTTTTCTCATCATAGAATTTTTTTATTTTACTTTTCTTGTCTTACAACAATTGAGTTAAGAAAATATTTTTATTAGATTATTAATATTTTTAAGTATATCTATTCATAATTATAAGAGTATCAACAATTTCTTAACATTATCAATTATCTATTTTGTCTTAAAAGTGAGACATTGTCACCAGCAGATGATTTCGACCAAATTTTGATTAATCGATGATAAATTTATCAAGCAGTACTTACGATATTTTGTCAACATGGATAATAAGTAGAGGATAATTAATTTATTTTAATTTGAAACAACGATTAAATTAAGAAGATAACGAATTAGTCAGAAGTTAATTTTGCTGCCAGCAAAATTTTGCCACTTGAATTAATTACTAGTACGTATTATGTAATTATTCGGAATGAATTTAAATCGGAATTATTCATTTCTTAGATTTCCATGAAATCTGTTTATGTTGCATGAAATCCCCAGATTCAGTCGTTCGTTAAAGAAAAAGAAAGCGAAGATGCTGAGTGCAAAAAGTACACAAGCAATGCGAACAAGTGAATTGTATTTTTTAAGGAAAATAGAATAATTCCGATCGGGATCCATTTAAAATAATTCTATAAGATTCATTCTGCAATTGCATAAGTATAGTAAATGATTGCAGTTGTAAGAATTGACTAAGGTCGTAATAATCACACTACAAGTTGCCGATTATGGTTGCTAGTTGTCGGTTCTATTGTCATCAATCATGTTGCAGCTAATCTGCATTCGCTACATCATGATTAACTAAAATAGAACTGACAATGTTGACAGCAACTGTAATCGACAACCTGTAGTGTGATTACGGCCTAATGGAGCTCATTTTACAATTACATAATCTGTAAGTGGTTGTAGTTTAGACATAGTCGAATATAAGGATAATATTGTGATTGATCAATTCTTACAACTACAAGCACTTACAATTATATTTAAGTAATTGTAGAATGGGCTTAGGCTCTTGAGTAATTGTGGCAGCCATGTTGGAATCGTGACGTCAGAAGCAAGGAATGACATATTTATGCTGCAAGCCATTTGTAAATAAAGACAATTTGGATAAATCTAAATGACGAGACTACGATAAAATAGTTATAAAAATGAGTAGATGTCCTTTTCTTCCTTGATAGTCAATAAATGATTGTAAAAGGCAATGATTGTAAAATGAACCTAATTCGATTTAAGCTGTTGAAATGAATAAAATATACGCTTTTAGGGATAAAATTCCAGGATAATTATAGTTTCTGCTTATTTTTAAGACTTTCATAAGTATGAGACACATTTTCACAATTAAGTAAATAATAATGAAATAGTGCAGCACAAATTTCATCATCAAAACGTCACTTTTCCACGTCTATAAGTTTAGCCATTTATCGAGGTGGCGAGGCGCTATACACACACACACACACACACACACACACACACACACACACACACACACACACACACACACACACACACACGAGCGCGCCAAGAGCACATATACATGCTTGTGTGTGAGTGTGTGTGAGTGTGGGGCTACCGATTTCGCTACATTTTGCCGACTGATTTTGAGTCGCATGTTGACTATTCAGGAGCTATGTTCAAAATTCGACCAAGTGAAGTACGCCGCTCGATGGACCCGGGAACTCGAGATCGACTTCCGTCACTGGTCGCGCGACGGCAGCGCCACTGGACTTATTTCCCCCACCGTAGCCTCGGACGTTCTGTCCGCCGTGCTCGGCTGTGATCGGAGGTCGGAGGAGCGACAGTAAACAGCTGGCGACGCTTTGCGTCAGTACGATACGCAAAACGGGACTGTGCGGAGCAAGTCCGCCCGTCGTCCCCCCCCTTTTCCCTTCCATCCAATTATATCCTGGCGAGATCCCCGACCGACACATTTCTCGGCCGCTGTCCAAGCCGAAGCCTTCGTCGAATTGCTCCGACGCAGAATAATTCCGACATCTCCGCAGCATTAATCATCGACGAGGAGACGTCGAAACGAGCGAGCGTCGTTGTGGAAAAGCAGCGGGGAAAGCGGAGTCTCTTTGTTCGGCGCGACCGCTCTGCGCATAGACTGACAGTGCGCACGGCGCAGCATTGTTTGTATTGTGTCGCGCGGTTGGTTCACTTCGGTCGCTCTCTTCCGTCGATTCCTTTCACACGAAGACGGACCGGACTCTTGACAGCGTCCAACGATAAATCAGTGCGAGGATTACTCGTGGAGGGACACCTAACTGACGAACAGTGACTGTGTCGCTGATGAACGACGGTGTCGCTCGAATCGAGAAGCGAGCGAACGAGAGAGCGACGGAGAGCGAGAGAGCGCGGCGGCGACGGACGCGGTGGCGTAACGCGGTGCGCGAGTGCTTTGTTTTGCCGAGCAGCTGATCCGACGCGACGGCGAGCTACTGCGAGCTACGCTTAACGACGGTACGTGCGACACGCGCGTCGACGTTTTATCATCGACGCGTACGACGTCGGAGATCCCCGGAAGAATCCCGGGGTTAAACGCGACCACCACCCTCGACGAGGCGTCCACTTTTGGCGGATCAACTTTCCGACGACGTCAAAACGGTCGGAAATCGTAGCGGTGACGATTGGCCCCCGTTGTTGGAAATCGATTGCCAACGACGACGCTTCGTTGCAAGACGGATTTTCGTCAAATCTGACGTTCCGTGAGGGTGCCGTGAGAAACTAAAAATTGATAATTGATTTAGCGATCGGACGTTTTGCAGAAGGGAAGGAAATAATGATGATAAACGTAACGAAGGGATTCAAATTCCTGAGAATTCCGCACGGAAAATTTCTGTTAAACGGAGTGTAATAAAGTCGAGTGCTCGAATCTCCGGCGCTGGACACTCGCTGGAAGACGCTCAGTTCGATCACGTGAATCGTGCGTACGTCGGGAGATTGCCGTGTATTGGAGATTATGACATAAAGGCAACCGGTGTTACTCGTCGGATCCCCTACAAGCAGAAGCGGGAGTAAATTTTTTTTTTCAAGCGGGTGAACGCTCTCGATTGCGTGAAGAGCGAAAACGTGTTGTTTGGTCTCGAGCAACTTTCCCCACGGTGTCGCGGCGAAGAACAAAGAAAACGACTCCACTGAAAGACATTGGTTGAAGTGTCTGAAGACACTGCTTTGAGTTTCTTCTTCGACGATCGAAAACCGAAGAATCCCCGCCCATTTCGAAGCGATCGGGCTCTCGTGCGCGAGAGAGAGAGATATCTGGATGATACTCTGCAACGCGGCGCGATTCTCAGTGGCTTTGTCTCAGAATCGACGGCGAGGATCGCATTGATCGATGCAGCATAGTCTTGACGGGGCCGTCCTCGCGAACGATCGAGAACGTGGGGTACGGCCCCGATCGAGCTGACTAAGGGAACCGTCCAAACCGAGGGCCAATCCTGCTGTTAATAGGGCCCACGGTGGAGGAAGACATCCGTGACGGGGCTGTTTTAACAAGTTCTACTTTTGTGTCACTACAAGGAGTCTATCCACGAGACGCAACATGCTGTACATCTTCCACGTTGACACCGGCACCACCATCACCTTCGACATCAAGCTGGCACTGCAAAGGTAACACACAATCTATTTTTCTAAATTATTTCGAGTAGAATTTCTCACTTTGAGAAAATATAAAAAAAATAAGCTGGTCTTGAAAATGAGCGGCTCAATTTCCTACAATCTTTAAAAATGAGATTTCACTTTTCAGAGTGAGATTTACTCTAAAGCTGGTATTCATAATCAATTCTTATATTTAAAGCTGTCTTGTTTAATCTTAAGATATCGTGAATTAATCAGTGTGCTGTATTAGTATCTTAAGACACTTAAAATGATCTTAAAATTAAAACTGATTATGAATACCGGCTTAAAAAGTTTTAAAGAGTAATGTTCTTTCTAATAAAATAGTATTTTGTTCCTATTAAATGGTTCAGAACTTTTTGTAAAACGTTTTCTCGAATTACGTAAGAAGCAAGAATTCTACCTACATCGATACGCGATAACAGTTGGTTATTTACATCAAAATTCCGATAATTCTCTTAGTCATAATTCAGTTGAATTCGCATTCTTTTTCATTCTGAGTAGTAAGTAAGATTAAACTGAGTTTCTATCTACAGTTGCACAAGCTCGAAACTATGCTTTAAACCCATTTTATCAATTCAATTGCGTAAGCGTAGTTGTACGTGACTGTATTTATAAAAATTGAACAATCATAGTCGAGTATTACTATCATTTTTGACTGTAGTTAGTCAGTTCTTACAACATTATAGAAAATGTTAAGGTTCACGACACATAGAAAAACTTAAAGAGGTTGTAAGGCAAATGCAATATGTTAAGAATTACTTGAAAAAATTACAGATTATTCTAAATTGCATTTAAAAGTTATACAAAAAAATTAGAGATAATTGATCTAGTCTAGATTAATTATTTCAATAAAAAGCAATAATTTAAATTTGTACTCTAATAGAAATATAATATATGAAAATGTATTATCTCAATTTTTAATCTCAATTTTTTTTATATAAGTCTTTATGAATTCAAAAATATTTATGTAAAGTTACATTGAGATGCAGACATTAATTGTTCAGTAAATAAACAAAATATTTATTTGTTATGAATTATTGGTGAATCTCAATGAAATTTTACATAAGTCATTTTTAGTACTTAAAATATGTATGTAAAAAAATTTAGATTTTTGTTATTATTTTTAAATTGTTTTGTTTATAATAACAATAAAACTAATATCAAATAAAATAAATTATCTATAAAAATGTATTGCTCAATAAAAACAGAATGTTATGAATACAATTTTCACATGTATATATAGTTTGTTCAAAGCGTAAATATTAATATATGTAAATATTAACTTATGCTCTTACAACCTTCTTAAGATGTAAGATTTAAACAGTGAATCTGATCTACAATTATTTAAACGTAATTGTAAGTAGTCGTAGTTGTACATCTAGAGAAAGATTTTTTTTCGATTTAAAGAAATTTCGATTTAAAGAATATTTCTTTGCTATAGAAAAAATTTTTTTGATTTGAACGTCATTTCTTTGATTTAAATATTATTTTTTGAAATTAAATAAAAAAAAATTCATTTGATTTAAATTATATTTAAATCAAAGAAATGACGTTCAAATCAAAGAAACTTTTTCTTTAACTGTATAGCAAAGAAAACATTTCTTTAAATCGAAGAAATCTTTCTCTGGGTGTAAAAATTCACCACAACCACAGTTGGATATTCTCTTCGTATTCAAATGTGATCAATTCTTACAAATACAACTATGTTTACACAATTGTCGATTGGGTTTAAAACCATATGTGAGCAGTAGCGAATTCAGCATGTTGATTTCCTTATTGCTTAAGTTTTACGTCTTGAATAATTTTATGTGACTTTTATTTATATTAAAAATGAGATTCCTAAACCTGTGTTATTATGCGATAACTTTGTCACCAAAGTAAGCAGGCGATGACGTCAGTATAAAATATTCACATAACTTTATAGACTCAATATCACTTGAGTGAAAATGGAAAGCAACTATAATAATAACGCGCGTTAATAATCATGCGGCATTTAGCGCCTCTCTAACAGGCCGCGAACCAACGCAGCCTCGCGCGAATCCAAGGATCCGTCGAAGGCTAACAAATTGCAAAAGTGTGCCGCCTCCGTAGCGGACGTAGGCGAGAGACATATAGCGAATTTGATTGGACGCTCTAGTGCATATTAAAACCGTTACACACTAATTCAGTTTGTATAAAAATAAAATGCAAACGTTTCTAATTACACTGAAAAAAATACTAAATTTTAATAAACATTTATTTGATTTATTATATAATTTAAGTAAATATTTACTAAATGTAAATATATATTTATTTGATACGAATCTTTTTGTTTGACTTAACTATCATTTTTTATTGAGCAAATATTTATATTTGCTGCAAGTAAATGTTTACTTACTATTTAAAGAAATATACATGTATTAAGATTCAGAAAATTTTTTGTCTGTATAAAATTTTACTTAACACATTTTACTTAACAGCGCAATAAAATGCATTAAGGATGATTTAATCTATTTTTATATTTATATTGAACGCATATTTTTACATCAATTTGTGTAATTTACGGCTTTAATATACAGTGCGCGTTCAATCGAAGCGTTCAAGCGAATTCGCTTGAAGGTTCTTGTGTTGTTGCACGTGTCTCGGAGAGATTCTTTAGGGGAACAGCGACGATGGAGTTTCTTCCGGATCATGATTCGCGAACTTGCGCCGAAAATAATACACAATGAAATCGACGCGACGCGACGCGACGCGGCGCTACGCGACGCACGTGGGTGTGGATGGCTCGTGGCGCGCACGAGTTTGACCTGATGGCAAACTCGGCCAACATGCGCATGATGCAAACGAGCACTGCTCTTTCGATACTTTCCGATCACTCCGTTCAGATGGCTCATCTCCTCTCTCACTATACTTAGGTACTATTTAATAGCGAAGGGAAATTCTAGCGAGAATACGGAAATACGTTTTTATAGAGGAATCGTTTAAAAATGAAGAAACGGTATATATGCAATCTGCAAAATTGCGCTTTTCCTTTAAATTGAAATATATATGTATATTTTTGTAGTATAAATAAATTTAACTTGTTCATTATTTAAAAATGTAAATGTAAAGATGTAACTGGCATAATCATCGACAATCACAGATGAATGTTTTAAAGATGAATGAACGTCCTGCAAAATTATGCTTTTCTTTAAATTGAAGTATGTATATTTTTGTTGTACAAATTAATTTTGCTTATTATTTTATTGTGTAAATGTAGCTGTTAAGATAATATTATTGATAATGAATAAATCTTTTAAAGATGAAGGAACGATGTACCTAAAATATGCAAAAATTGCGCTTTCTTTTAAGTGAAGTACATTTTTGTTGTAAAAATCCATCCATTCTGCTCATTATTTTGTAATGTAAATGTAGTTGTTAAGATCATCGGTAAAAAAAGTGAATACCTTGTGAGATGTTTCATACTTTCTTGATATACTTTCTGATATATAAAATGTGAAATATGTACATATTGTAAAATGTTCTCTCTTTAATGACCTTGTCTTAATATTTATAATACGTAGAATGTCAAGAAAAATCGATTGATAGAAAAAAAAGTACTTAGCTATATTTAAAGGAAACGTGCAAATGCATATCGCAAATATATATTCGTACGAAAAAAGTAATGTCATAGAAAGTTGGATCTCATTATATCCTTCCTCTCTTTCCTCTCTTTCCTATTTTAATTATCAAGAGAAACATTTCCTGTTCAAATTGCTAGACTCAACATTCTGTATAACATTCTACATTTCGTCGAATATAAGTATAACGCAGAGATTTTCATATTTGATGAATATTATACCTCGGATAATATTTTTACAATAATTTAACATCAATTCGAAATATTCGTTATTAAGCAAATAAAAAAAAACGAACCTATAGGAATCAGCGCGGATCACAATCAACTTAATAAAAAAAATTAGCTTTAATTAACAACATATACATAGAATCAGCTATTATACATTTCGGCTCTCCTTTGACTCATCCTCAGTGAACGAATTTTAATAAATTAAAAAGAACAAACAATTTGTTATTAAAATAATAACAGCAAATTCCGGAACATTTTGTATTATAAATTCAGCAAGAATCAAGATATTTGCAAGAGTAAAAGCAGCTGACATTTTAATCGAGCAAAGCTTCTCACTGTTAATTATAATATCGTTATTTTATGCAAATTGATACGGAAGAATGTGAAGAATTTTATATTAAGTGTATTATATTATACGCAAGGAATTGCTTTGCATTTTTATTCTGTCGATAATTTTAAAGAAGCCTTTTAACGTGTTGGAACTAAAAAAATTGAAGTTCCTTTTGTACAGCATACAATTATTTATATTGATACATGAATGGTAATTAACTTGATGGCGATCACTCTTATTTTTAAGAGAAGATAGGAAACTGTTGGTAAAAAGAAAGACTTATCCCATTTATTACGATCGTTTATCTACGTTGATGAAGATCAATGCTGAGCGGAGGAATTACAATTTCTACGCATCGGTTTACCGTATGATAAACGACCTTCAGTTGTGGATGGAGACATCGTATCGACGCGGTAAATGCATCGGTAACTCGTTCCATGTCCCGTCATGGAAAACTTCTGTGCTTTCGAGAAACACGCTCGCTCACATCTGACGCGGGCACTGAAAATATATCATTTGGCTCGCGGCGCGTTCTACATTGTGTTGAATCGTGTCGTCAAATAAGCTCGGCCAAGCTTTTAATGCGCAGCTTCTAAGGGAAGCGGCGGATTACAAGGCTCTCTTCATATTCGAGTGACGTGACGTCAGAGTGTCAATTGAATAAAAAATTGTCAACGACGTTTGACGACGTTACAAGGGCGATTGCGTAATCGAAGCACAATGCAACCTCATGTAATCTAAATTGGCGCGTCATAAATTTCAGATTGTATTTATCATAATAAACTGTACTTTTACGTTTCGTTTTGTAAAACCATGATTTTTTATCCTGTGCCCTTCCTGTTCTCTTCATTACATTGGAACACTCGCTTCTCGGGTAAATTTCACGCGATGATTTTCCAGTTCTTTGCTACACATGATAAGTCATTCTTGTCTCGATTAATCTTTATTTTACTTTAATAAATATACACAAATTAAAATTATTAGGGTCTTCACGAATATAAGATTAATTTTAATGTCGGTTTAACTAAGAATTAGAAGAAGATCAAGATTAAGTTGAGATTAAAGTTAATCTTACATTTATGGAAAGTCCAAGTGATTCATACATATACTTTGATATCTTTAGAAAGTATTTATATGATTGTGTATTTAAAAAACTATGTATAAATGTTATAACTAATTATTTAATGCGCCTATGTAATTTTTCGAAGAAAAAATATGCAGGACACGAATGAATCCAATCGTGCGTATTAAAGGTTAAGATAGTGGCGTAGAAACGGTCATCGGCCTCGCTTGTCGCCAACAATTAACGAACTGTGTCAATTCGCGAGAGCTTCCACTCCGATTTGTGCTTTTATTTTTTGTGTTTGTTTAGTAATGACAGTTGCGATGAATAACAGTTAAGCGTGAATAACATTAAGCTTGAACAACATCGCAATTAAATACTAAACTAGGCAATTTCTAGCATCAACAATAGTATCTGCAAAAACGACGATCTTTGTTCATATCTCGCTCGATTACCTTCGCTTTGTTTACGTTAGTCGATAAGAATTATCTGCGCACCGTGCGAATGAAAATCATGCGAGCCAACTTCGCATTCAATGTGAGTCGATGCAAAACGTATTCGCGCTCTTGGTATTCTTCCCACGTAAACACATCTCGAAAATTCATGTAAAATACATGTAGCCCTCGCAATCATCATAAACATGATGAAACATTGAAGTTTTGTCCATTTGAAATTATTTCGACGCACTTATACACGTATAACATGATAATATTTATTTTCTATTTGATCCTGCGCATAATGGAAGAAATTAGGAATAAATATTAAATATTAGAAACAAAAAAATTAAGAATAGAGATTAAATATAACGTACAAATAAGGTATTACATATTTATATCTCTTATATTTTATTTGCATCTATTATTCGTTAAGTTACATTTCTATGTTCATTTCCTGATTTTTTATTACTTAATGTTTAATTCAATATTTATATTTAATTTAATATTTAATATTTATATTTCGTCTAATATTTAATATGTAACCTAATGTTTATTTTTGTTCTTAATATTTCTTCCTTGTGCATTTTACTTTAGAATAATAATTAATAATACGTTTTTGTCAGTTGACACTCGTTTAATCAATCAAAAGTGTCTCGTTTTCCTATTTGGAAAGAATTTTTTTTTTTTTCAAAAGAGATCTCGTTTCCAAGAAAGGTGACTTTGAAAGATGAAAGTCTAAAAATATCGCACTCCTTCGAGTTTGGACGATCTTCAACGAATAATGCGCATCATCTAGACTCGTTGTAAGGATCCCTAACACGCAAATAATATATAACCGTTAATTTATTTTAAAAGGATTCTCTCTTTCTCTCTTTGTTTTCCTTTCCTCCTTTTTCATTTGCTCGTAAAGCTGATATCTTGAAGAAATCGCGACAATGAATGCCATCGCGTGCACGAAATATGAGCCGCGCCGCGCCGTGTCGTAACGTGACGTGCGTAACCATCGACGACACGCAGTCTCGAGACGCGGCGAGGCGCGGCGGTTGAACGTGCTCGTAGTCAGCTGGTAGCGTCCACGAGTGACTGGCGATAATTCCGCACTCGATACGTTTTCCCGTTGCAGACGCGCGAGGCGCTTTTGATCAATGGTGCTGCGCCAGCATTTGATATCTTTAACTCCGACGTTTCTTCTCATCTTATTCTTTAAATCACTCGCCGCTCGACACTTCAGTTGATTCAATTTTCGCTTTCGTTACGCAATTCGCGCTATTTTCGAGAAAACGAAAACAACGCGAATGGCACATCGAGTTCTACCGGGAACGTCGATCTCTTTTTTTTCTTTTTTTTTTTCCCCATAGAGACGCTCCGCACGATTGAAGATCTTACGATAGTTACGAAAGGATTGTGAAAGGCGGTTAATTTATTGTCGTAATTCACTCTACGAGTGAAATAATCGCGTGACAAATTTTTATTAATTAATCTTAAGTGAAATAGATCGAAATATGGTCTATTTTACTTACAATTAATATTTAATTAATAAAACAGAAATAAAAGAGAAGACGGTCATTTTCTGTCCTTGATATTCATAAGGAAATCCTTATGAGTGTTTCCCTTCAATTTTTATGCTCTTTGAATATTGTTGTCTGAACAATAAGGGACACGTATTTTTTAAAAGTATCGTACGCTTTTAGAAGATGCAACACTTCTTTGAAGAAAATTGATTATTGTCTTTTGAAGCAAATATTGTCGAAACTATAAGAGATAGAAAAAAATTAGAAATAAAAGTTGAATGGTTTTAAGAGAATACTTAATACTTATAATTTAAAAAAAACTTTTAATTTTTATATTTATATAAATAAAAATTTTTTTATTATAAATTTTTTAAATTGTTACTATAAAGTATTTTTCAAATCATTTATTGAAAACATTTTTTTCTATCTTTTACAGTTTCGATATTCGCTTTGAAAGAAAAAAAACGATTTTGTTTAAATGTATTGCACAAGATTGCATCTCTTAAAAGTATGTGTCTCTTATTTTTGTCTAGAAAACAAATTTAAAACTTATTAAAATCAAAGACGGATATTTCCATAGATTTTCTTGTTAATAATATTCATATATGTGAATTGATATACAAATATAATTATTATTTTTTTATACGCCGATTCGGTTTGTCGGATTTGAAATCCAATCGTAAACTGAAATAATGGTCTCACAATTAAATTAATTGATCGTCGATTTCAGTTTATGATTGTGTTTCAAATCCGACAAATCGAATCGGCACACTGTAACAATCGCTAATTGCATTTTTGTATATTTTATTAATATAGTTGCGAACATGTTCTCTTATACTTAATTAATACGTCGCGCATTTCCTCGCCTCTCTTCACTTCTCAAAAAGCAGCATCCTTAACCGTTAGTTAACCTTGAACAGAGTTAACAATCCTCAACGTATCGCTACGATTTCTTTTAAACGTTGTTTAAAGATTGTTGTATTCCGAATAAGTCGAATCTTTAAGGCCGTTTTTAAAACGTTGTAAAATAAGAACACGTATCGATCACGATATGTGAGAAGCGTTCGCGATAAATGATCGAAGCGAAAAAGAATTGCGATAGTTAAGCGTCGAAAATGAAAAATTAGCACGATAGATAAAATTTATATATAATAATTTATATATAATAATAATATATATATAATAATAATAATAATTTATATAATAATAATTTATATATAATTTATATATAATAAGAGTAACATTACGCGCTATTACGTAATACTTCGTACGCTATATAATTACTTTTTATCTTTCCCTTTTTTCTTTTTTTTCTTTCCTTATCCGCCTCGCGATGTTTTTTTGCATCACACAGTGCACTCGAGCTGTACGTGATTGACAGAGTGTTGGCAGTTTAATTATTACGCATGCAAATTTTCGAGGCACACGTACTGCCACTGTACTTGAACCAGGTATGTCCATCTGTTTCAAGAATTAAAAGTAATCCTTCATCACGTAACGTCAGATAACAAGTGAGATCCCGCGATTGTCCTTACGCGAGTGCATATCTATCTCGTGTGGCATTATTACAGCAATTGCCGCTCTATCGTATTAAAGCCCTCACAATACACGCCCATTCGTCTTTTTACTCTCATTATTTCTTCGTTATTGCATTGCATCCGGCAATGGAAACGCACCATCCGGTAATTACGATCGCAGTACGAGTTCTTTACAGAAATTAGGTCGTAATCAGCCTAACCGTCTTTGAATCGAGTAATGCTTCTTTCTTGCCTAAAGGTGTGATATCGCCCTTGATTTGTTGAAGCGGAAGAAGCTTTCTCGGTTTTAACGGAGGATTGAGAGGATTGAGAAGAAGATATTTTTGATATTTTTATTTATCGACAACGGAAAAAGGCATTTCATGTTTAATATTACTTAATTGTACAAATACCATTTCTATCTATATATGTATTCTGAATATTATTTTTATCTGATCTTGTAGTTTGTTATTTGTGTATCTTAAATATTTTTCTTAATAACTATCTTTTATCTTAATATTTTTTTTATACGTACAATACATTAAAAAATTTAAAAGTTTTAGTATCTATTTTGCATTCTTTTTTTACATTATCATAATCGTTGTGGATAATGGAAGTGCTTAAGTATCGATAATTGTTTGTTATTTTAAGAACAAACGGGGGATATACACTTTCAGGAAATGTTCGAGGAAAAATTCACGAACGAAGAATCTTTGTTCTGTAATATTCAAGTGTAAATTTTATTTAGCGATCGCTCATGCGTGCAGTGTCAATTTTCTGTGCAGTGTCAGTCAGCTGATGGAGGCGATCGAGAGGGAATGCGGTGTGGTAGCGGCGCATCAGGTGCTGCTTATGAGCGGAGGCGAATGCTTGGAACCAAATGCACGTGTGTGCTCTTACTCGGCTGGAACCGACACAAATCCTATTTATCTGTTCAGCAAGGCCGCCATTGAAAGCAGCCTCCCGCCTACGCCGAGTATAGATTACGGTTCCGGTGAGTAGCTTCTTTTTCTTCACCCTCTTATCATATGAAATGTAGACGATAATTTCCTAATAACGCCAACTTACGCAATTACGGAATTATTACGGATTATATTAATCGGGAGGTATTTTATTACAGTGAAATGTACCTTACTTATGAGAACAAAATTATTAGAATTAAAATTTCTCGGTTTTATAAGTGTGCCGGAAGAAATAAACGTATCGTTATTGATGACGTGTAAACGATCATGTTTTTATACGTTAATCGATATCTATTATAATAACTTGTACGTGCGGCAATATTTATATACGAGCTTATTCTCTCGATGTGAACCGGTTCTTTCCATATAAAGGGGATAATTCGTTCGAAATATCCGATAACGTATCATTAGATTCTCACGGTTTAATTCGGTCAGCACTGCGAATATGGATGATTAATTTATTCAACGAGGATGAAAATTTCCATCATATCGTGCGATTCATCTCTAGGAGAGTCGTGTTGAAAGGATGACGATCAGTGTAAGATCTTTATCTCTGATTTTCTCGTAGAAGAAAAAAGTGATATTAGTGTCGAAATATTTGTGGTTATCGAGATTTCTATCCAAGAATATTAAATTTTAATACGTCATGTATTTTTTTTATTTGATATCGCGATGGAGGAAGTTAAGAAAACATGCGATGTGCTCTTTCTATAGATAGAAATGTACTTCTGATCTCATCCCGTTATCCTTAATTCCCGAGAGTTTAGTTAGACTCGGTTAGTTGCGCGATGTCCCATTTTATATTTTCTTTTAGTCACTCTCTTGTTTGTTTTGTCCCGTTAGAGTACCGTGTGTCCGCGACTCGCTTCATTACCACGTTCATTCTCTCTTTCTCCCTGATCATATGATCGATCGTATGATCGAGGTGCGAGCTATGATTTAGCAGTACGCATACTTTTTGCGGTTAGTCGTACTTCTAGACCGTTCGTGATTCGACCGCAAATCACGCCCCTCGCAAATACGCACCATCGAGCTATCTAGCGATTTAAGTACTTTTAGATCAACAACTTTTTCCAAGAACAAGAATTTAAATTAGCAGAACTTTCATATAAATTGTACATTTAAAAAAGTCTGATAATAGCTACTGAATGTTGAGTGAAACAATTTCATTCAAATATTCAGTTATGTACATATAACCGCGAAAATAATTTTCCTTTTCTAAATATTTAGTAATGATTATCAAACGATAGGTTATATTATTATATTTGGTAATATTGACCTAGTATTTAAAAAAGGAAAATTATTTTTATTTATATTTAGAAACAGAAAATTATATTGATTGAATGTTTGATTGAATTTACTTTACTTAAATTATGGTAATTATTCTCTTTTTTTTAGTGAATACTGATAAATTTTTATTGCGTCATATGTATTGTCTTGAATTATCTTACATTACATTTATAATTATTGATTGAGAAAAGGAGAGAAACGATTTACGTAAAGAAATATCTAAAAAAAGTATAAAAATGGTTTTCATATTTCATATGTATGTAAATAACATCAAAAGTCTCATGTATTTAAATTTTTATTATTTTTAGTATTATTAATATTTAATGTGTAAGTCAAGATCGTAATATCCATGACTTGCTCTGCATAAAAATCGTATATGCGACTGCTACAAATGCAACTTACTAATAATAAATATATATATACTAATAAATATATATTTTGCTGATTACAATTATTTTTGTGTTTTCTTCGGTAAATCCGTGTTCCTCTTTTAACGATCACTGCAATAATCATGCAAAAGATGCTAGATTTATTTCAGTTAATTATACCTTCGTGTATACCGATGCTAACATGTCACGTCCAGCACGACGATCCAGCGCAAGTATAAGATAATGAGAGGTATGGGAAGGATTTGATTCCGGGACCCCGTTAGACTGCTAATTGGCATTAGAATGTAGAACGACAATGAGCGTGTTATTCATCCGATAGAATCTCCATGTCGCGTCGTCGTGAAAACTCCACCTGGATTATCCATAGATGTCGTCATCACGGGACTTTGATCCACCGCGTTGTTAACGAAGCTTGTGATCAACCATTCGACCTGATTTTGTTATCCACGGGATAACCATCTGATTCTCTATTCGTGCGCGCTCACATATCTTACGCGACGTGACATCGAGAGCGTCAAATTCCCGTTGCATAGAACGCAAAACTAGGCCGTTCAGCACGCAGCGTGACGCTTTTCCGCGGAGTCGCAAAAATAGTCAATCAGTGATGTTTCCTGAAATCGCGGCGAGCACCCGAAGCAATATTAATTCGATCACGGAGGCTTTTTCCATGCGATATAGAGTCCACTCGTCTTTCTCTAAGGAGCTGTAAGACATTCGTTGAATTACGGCGGACGTACTTCTACGTTCGATTGAATTACGACGTGTACAGGTAATTCGAGAAGTGGACATTTACGAGTCTACAGGATTTACAGAACCATCGAATGGAAGATACGAATTTTTATTATTGCAGCTTTAGTCTATCAACGTTATGAATCTTGAATGAATTAAATAATGATACCTAGGTCATTATATTCGCTTCTACACTAAAAGAATATTGATACCGTGGGTTGTTAAAAATTTATCAAAAAGCATTATATTTTGAGATGCTCAACTTTGATCGGGATTAAATTAAGTTCAGGATTATCGGCCCTTTTAAATGACGACATTGAATCGCTCAGTTGTTTTGGAACGTCGCGAATAGAACTGTTTATCGGGAATCGAAGATAACGACATGATGTTGGAATTGTCAGCTGATTAAGGATGCCAAAGTGTCTTCATTGATCGCGAAGAATGCTAAACGTGACGAAAGTATTGATGCAGACTATTTAACGTTGGGCACCGGCTATTTTTTCAATGATGAGTAATCGAATTTTGAATTTGAAACAAAGAAGATTTTAATACTTTGTTCGCTCGTACTTTTAACATTGTACGATTGTCCAACACGAATATATCTGAAGAGCCTCTCTTACTCTCGTGTATCAATTCGCAGCGTTAAGTAGTTCGAGTAATGATTTTTTTCCTTGTCATTAAATCCAATTTGTTCCGATTCTGCAGTCAGTTGAATCTCATTCGCGGACATGAGATGTGAGCGAAATTGCATTTGCCTCGAGACATATCTTTAGTATATTCCGCGATATTTTCGCGAGGCTGTTACTATCTCCTTCGAGTTGCGATCTTCGATTTATCACGAGGTGACCTTGATCAAAGTTTTATCACAAAAAAACCAATACAAATTTTCTTCGCAAACAAATTTTCTTATTAATTATTTCTGAGTTGGAAAAATATTTTCATAAAGTTGCAAGATTGAACAGTATCAGACTGAATTATGAAAAGATAGACAAGAAACAGACGGTGATGAATAATATCAGACGTAATGGGGATATAAATTGTGCATTTTCCAATTTTAGCATCTGTGCTCCTTTAGAAAGAATTGAATCATTTCAGCAGCGTTTTTTTTTTTCAACTTTATCTCCCATTATCTTGATATATTGAAGAGAAAAAGCGATGTGATTCAAGCTACTTCATTTTTTCTAAATCGATAGTGATAACTTTATAGGAATGCGCAATCTATTCTTATTACGTCTATGGAAAATATTTACGTTGAATTATAAGATATTTATAATCAAGGATTTTTTCAGTAGTAACGATATAATCGATACGTTCGATGTATCTTACAAGCATACAAGCCTTATTGAAACACTTATTTTCCTAGCATCCATAAATATTTTCCTAAAGATACTTATATTGTAATTATACTGTGACGCGATAAGTTTTTCTTTTTTAATAACCATGCGACATGTAGTATCGTTTGTGATACGTAATATCTCGGCACTGCAAAAAGTTAGATCTATCGCGTTGCAAGGAGATACATTTGCATCGAACCGAAATGCAAAAACAGTAACACTCGATAGCATCAGAGTTGACGATTTGGTGCAAATCACGCAATACAGCTTGAGATAAAATGGATTGATCATTGAGTAAAAGAAAAATATTAGCCACTGGAAACGGTGCTACGTGCATCGGTAATAACACGCTGACAGAAAGTTTCGCAACACTGCACAAAACTTGGTAATAGCATTCGAAAGTAAGCGGATTTCTCATGTGAATATCGACGATGTAGTGTATCTTTATTTCGAAAACAGAACAATTCGCAGTCAGTTTACAAAATTTATTTCGCGCGCGCGACGTTAGATCTTTAGCACCGAGACCGAAGTTAAACCCGAGAACAGTTGCTCCGAGTCACCGTGACCCAAGCTATTACGTTTTCACCCTGCATACGCGCGTGTGCCAAGTGCATGTGCATATAAAGTCGATACCGTAGCTAGGGGTTCGTTAGGTTACCACACGGGGCGATTTTTCATTCCCGGCTTCTAGGGAAACGTTTCTAAACGGCTAGCGAAACAAAGAAATATCGGAGTATATTATTTATCTCCTTCTACCCTCTGATGTTTCCGAAATTGTAATATATTGCACACAGAAACAACAATTTTGCTGAAGAACCTGTATATAGATCTGAAAATAATTTTGTTGAATCATTAAAATAATTTTGTAGGAACTTCAAGCACGATAAGAAATGCTGTAAAAAGTTTTGACATTCAGTTTTTAAACGTTCTACATAATAATTTCTATGATCCAACAAAATTATTTTCAGATCTGTTTCTAACTAAATTTTTAGATTCTTTAGCAAAATCGTTTTTTTTCCATGCAGTAAAAATTGAAAAATTATTTTATTAATTATTTTTATAATTATTCCACAGCGTGAATGCACAGTTATGTCTTATATTATCAAGAAATGTTTGAAAGAATTTCATTTTCGCTGTTTTTGATTCAACGAAGTGAGTTTTTCTCGCGGTAATTACATCTTATCTCCTGTTTTAAGTAAGATGTAAAATTACAATTTAAAAATTAGTAGAGAATTGACATATAACATTCTACAATACATGCGAGAAAGTTAACTTCTATGAAGAATACAATTATGTGTTAATGATATTATTTCATATATATATATATACATTCTTGTTAAATTAATGACACAATAATCAGCAAAACTTAAAGATATCGTTAATATAAAGGAGACGCGTGCCGACTTAAGGGCGAAATTGCTGAAGTAATGCCCAAGAATTGGTCGAAGTAATAAAGCACGAAAACACGTCAGGAAACATTCTCGCATTGGTCTGACTTGGTCGAGAGGCGGTCGATGGAAACCTCCGATATAGCGAGACCTCGGACAGAACCGCGGAAAGCAATAATACAGCATACACGCGTACGAACTCGGTCGTACGTGTACATACACGGAGATTACCGTAATCACGTACATTGTTGGGAATACGGCTTGACGATATCTTATATGTGTGTACATATGCTCGCGCGCATAAAATATATTATGTTGCGTAAAATATATTACGCTGCATAAAATATATTACGTTGCATCCTATCGAGATTGCCGTACAGAGTGATCGAAAAAAGGGACGGAAGAATTTAGAAGCGTATATAAGCAGATAACTCTGCCCTAGTTTCTAAAGTAGATGTTCAGTGTACCGATAACGCTGAAACGTTAAAAACATTAGAATGTGACGGCGAGACATATGTACGTCATAATATGATATATTTTTGGTTTTGTAAATGAAAACAGTAAAATAAATTAATATCTTAAGGAATTTATCCACTAATTTATACACAAAAAAAGATATCATTTTACTAGTCTAGAAAAGTGATTTATTCAGTTTACTTTTTTCTTTTAAGTAACGGTTTAATTTTAACAGAGAATAGTTTCTTGATAATAGTCTTAAGATAAATTTATTAGAAAGGAGAAGATGCTAAAAGTAGGAACTGTTTTTATTTTAGCTGAAAACAGCTTTAATTAATATCTTCTTTCGGAAAAACTTATTATTGTGTACTTAAAATAAAAATTTTTCTTATTTTTATTTTTTTTTTTAAGAATATTGTAACATTTCTGTCGGAAAAGCGATTTATACACTAAGCAAATCGAATTTCTTTAAATTTAATAATTTTGATTGAATATTAAACTGGAATTCATAATATATTTTTGAAATTTGATGCTTGTAATTAACTTATGTTAGATTTGCGGATATATGAACTTGAAATACATAAATACTCAAATTAAATACTTATTATTTGAATATATATTTTTCTGTGTGTAGAGCTGTCTATTTTTATCTATTTTTGACATTATATGCATCTGTTTTTTAAGCCTTTTTTTTAAATACTCTGTACGACTATTAATTGTAATTGTTTACAATTGTAACACATTATTGCGTCAGGCCATTTGCTGAAGTGAACACTCCGGTAAGTAAACATACGTGCAAGTGACAACGTCGGCTTATCGGAACTTCAACATTACGAGATAGTAGTACGTGTCATAAGAAGTCACATACGTGTGTCTCATTTAAGATTAATAGAATGACACACATTAATCTTAGTATCGCTGATCACGTTACAAGTGCCTGTTGCTGAATGATTTGCATTTAGAGTTTAATTTTATATGATCGTCATATTGTATAAAGCAAGCTATCGTTCTAATATATTCTGTTATTACATAGAGTTATGTTTGAGGAACATAACGTATGAATATGATTACAAGCGCAAAGCTAACATCATTACTTTTATTCCAGATATATTTTTGAAACTGTACTATAGACGTTGGCCAACAGATTCATACTTCCGAATTGCACGAGTTGTAATTACTGTATAAATATTTAATAACCGTACTCACATCGCTGCTGAGTTTTTCTCATAATAACAGTTTCACGAAATATAATTTCATAAAACGTTAGATAGTGTGCGAAGCTAACCTACATCTTCTGTAATTATGCAAGGTTGATGCTGTAAAATAAAATTTTTTCTCAACCGTCATCATTCCAGGAAATTCTTTTTATTCAAATCATTATTATTAGAGTGAAGGTTATGTACAACATCTTTTTTTTTTTACATAAATCAAATATCTCGTTACGTATCACGTTATGTGCAGCTAGAATGCATGTTATTTTTCGAAGATAAAGATCGTAATTCGATTATCTTCGATTACTCGATTATGCGACGAGTAGTTATCATGAAAACAACTTGGTGCACTTTCTTGATAAATACATACTCGCAATACGAGTACCTGCTATTTCTATGTGTTGTAATCGTTTTGCGTGTCGTAACCGTTTTATGTGTATGCATGTGCAACGTGTTATATTAGCTGCGTTTAACAGAAAAAACAACTTTACAGTTATTATAAAATTCTTTAATATGATTGGTTTTGCCCTTAATTCTTACTGGATCTAAATATTATATATAAACCAATCATATTCAAGAATTGTCCAACAGTTGCAAAGTTACTTTTTTTGCTGAACGCAGTCATTGTAGACTGTAGTTCTTAGGTTCTTATTTCCTGCGTATTACGACAGATCGGCCTACGCGCTCGGTAAAGCTTTCTGTGTAACGTTGCGGCGAGTCCTTTGATGTCTCCGGATCGCGTGGTATAATCATTAATAGTTTGATAAGCATACTTCCCTTGCGGTCATCTAGGCTACTAACGCTCGGCTGGAACCGAGTTGACGTGCGAGTTGCAGCTGCGATCAGCTGATTATTTTATGTAGATCAGCCTGTAAATTTAAATCCAATTATCAGCTTGTGTGATGATTTTTAAATCTTTTCTTTAGCAAAAATATCGAAATATTAAAAATTTGCAAGTTATAAAGAAATAGCTCCTTGCGTATTGAGTCAAATAAATAATTCTTGCAGGAAATCTTTCTCGAAAGAAAGAAATATTAGCAAATTGAGATATTTTTATATTTTCTTTTTTCCTTTATATATATATACATATATCTTCTACGTATATTTTATTTCTCTTTTTATTTCTTTTATGTATCAGTTATTCTTTACTTTGCTTTTTATTTGTCTTGAGATTTATTCGCATTTTTATATCACCATCATGCTTCATAATTTGATTTATCTTCGCGATAAACTTTGTTAATTAAGGAAAAACTCTATACGAAAGAAAATTAATACATCCTTTTTGCCACGCGATGGAATGCGGGTGAAAGTTAAAGATCGGTTTGGTAGAACCTCCGAGTAGATTAGAATGGAAATGCACTTTCTTGTTGCTAGCGAACACTCACACTTGGGGTGGTACACGGTTCGCGTTGGCGGCGGTTCCATGGCGGTTGTTTTATTCACGGGAACCCGGCAACGGCTGGCGCGCGAGCGGTGCAACCATGCGATTTTCCGTGTATCGCTTGGCCAGAGCGTAACCTGCAATTATCGTGTGAACGAGGCCGAGCCTCGCCGATGGCTTTAATGCGACTCTTTCGAGATTTCGCGAAGTGCGCGAGAGTCATCCGGATTCGCATCGGTTGCGAATCGAGCGACGGAGCTGATCTCATGAAATGAGATACCAAGCGAGGGAGACAGAAAGAAAAAGAGATAGTTTGCTCTCGAAAACGTTTCGTTTCCTGCAATCCTGTTGTCATTCGTACCATTGAGTACTTCACCTTTTCACGAAAGGAAGAAACAATTACCGACGGGAAAGTGGAACGACATTAATATTATATTTCGTATCCTCAAAAGTGCTACGTATCCATTCTATTTCACAGACTTGCCGTTTATTCTATCCGAATACTTTCTGATGCTGAAACGCTTGAAGTGCCATAAGCGGCACTCCTTTAGGTATCGACAATAGATATTGTTGAAAAGAGAACGCTATAGATGGGTTCGATGCGATTTTTAGGCGCGCCTAGATATAAACACATAAAATAATATCGATGCTTTTATTCGTCTTGTGCATTAGCATTTTTCGAAAAAACTTTCTGATTGTTAGATTGGACTTCCCGAAACTGTGTAACGCCTGCAACTATCTAACGCGGCTTTAGCACGATTTCTCCGCGCTTCAATTATACCGGTGTTATTGCTTCTCGTCACGAGTCATTGCGTCCGATTTTTCTTTTTTGGCTCAACCACGCCGCGCGTGCAATTACCGTGCGAACGAGGTCGCTTGGTAGCCTTCGATGCTGCAGCATCATCGATGCATCGAGATAACGAGTGCGAGATAGAGGTATGAGATGTACTCTTTAATACTCTTTCGAGATCGCAAATAAGCAATTAGTATCTGTACTTAAAGAAGGCTCAAATTTAATGTTCGAATCTACCGGATGGAAAAATTATCGTGTAAAAATCGACAGAATCCGGAGAGCCTCCCCGCACGCTGAACATATTAAAAGCCATTACGAAGCTGTGTCCCAGCGTAATGCAGGTTTCCACGACCCTAGCTTGGAACTACGCGTGTTACACGCAAACTTTCGTTTAGCCGCGCTCTATAAAAGATACGATCGATGAAATGACGTATGCGGTATACCTGCATCAGACCTATAGATGTAAATATACCTTATATCGCTGTTTTATCACAATTTTGTCGGTATCTCAGACTCAGAGATGTCCATATTCTTTCTTTACTGCATTATGATAATTTCAGCAAGAGAAAGACTGATAGAAAGAAAAAGGAGGGGAAAGAGAGAGGGGAGGGGGGGGGGAAGGGAGAGGGAGAGAGGGAATGAGAAATGTTCAGATTAAGAAAAATTTTCCATACGTATAAAATGATGAAGATTGTTGGTTCAACAACCGGTAATTTACGCCACGTTATATTCCAGGCTTCACCGTGCTTTTCTTCACAATAATGTTTATTGTCGCGAATAATCTCTCGCGACTCAATTATCTCCTTCGTGAAAGTTGAAGGAACGCCTTAGCAAGAGGAACAACGTATAGTCGATTATGTACTCTGAAGTAGATTATGGTGAAGAAAAATATGTTTTTGTGCGCGCCACTCTCGTTCGCGAGTTTCTGTTAAGTTTCTGCACAGATTTGTAATATCACGTAAAGAAATGCAAGACAATGGCACATTTCGCCATAATACTCCTATCGGAAGAGAGAAATGTATTTTTATTTTTAAATGTTATTACTGATTATTTTATATTCTCGAGAAACAGAAATAAAATATTCATTGCAAAAGCGCGCGTATAAATTAATATAAAATTAATATCTACTGGGAATAGACAAAATAATGAGCACCTGGGAAATATATTACTTGTTTTTTTTTAGTAATAAAAACTTTGTTTTTTATATTCACATTTGTCTTTAATACAGATTCTATCTTTGTTAGAAAAGTGATGCTTGAATAATGTAACAACTACTACAATAATGTAGTAATGTTATATCATTGTTTTATATTTCAAAAAAACATCTTATTACTAAAAAATATTGGAGAAGGAAATTTGTTTTTCTTCCTCTATCCTTCAAAACTACAAATGATTCTATGATATTTAAATCGGATGATTGCATTAGTCAAGAAAGACTTTAAAGTTTTAGAAAACAGTGGATAATTTCAAAATTTTCTCTTCAATATCATTTATATAAGCAATTTATATAAGCAATTGAAAGATGTTTTACTAACAGAATAGTTAAAAGTACAACATTCTTTTGATTGGTTAGTTATTATTTTGTTTGTAATGTACATTGTGTTGACTACAGGATGTAAGTGTATAAGTCTTACAATTTGGTGAGTGATTATCCGCACTCATTCTCTCTCTCTCTCTCTCTCTCTCTCTCTCTCTCTCTCTCTCTATTATAGTCTACCTCGTGAAGTTTTCTTGTTTATTTGATTATTTAACTCCGATGGAATAAATAGGAATCTTTATAGTGAGGCTAGTTTCAGGATTGCACGACTTACATGAGAGCGTAATAATTTGTTTAATTCGTTGAGAACGACGTACTTGAAGTATGTCGAAGCACGTACGAAATGAAGACAGTTTATTAATATAGTATTAATATAGATTGAATTTTTATTCTTATATTTGCGCACCACGTCAATTCTATATTTCCTTACATATATATTTGTTCTTTAATTTGTTGAATATTAAGGAATCTTATTTCATTTATATTTGTTATTCCATTGATAATCGTTCAAGCATTGTGTGACTTTATTTCAACAAGAATAGAATGTATTAAAAGCTAATAAAGCAAATGATGATCAACCTCTAATCCTAATGTAATGTTGTTCTATGAAAAGTATAATACAACATTCCATTGATAATTATTCAAGCATTGTATCTCTTTATCTTTGTGACTTTAGTCTAATAAGAATAGAACGTATAATTAAAAATAAAAAAACGATAGATCTCTTATTTATAATAAAATAAGTAAAATTACAATAAATTACACAAAATAAGAGTCAAGTTGGACTATTTGATATTATTATATTAACCAATAATTAGATACAAACTAACAAAAAACAAGAACATACGTTTCAATCTCTATGATTATTTTCAACATTTAACAATTAAAGTAAAAAAAATGTGGTACATTCCGATATTATTTATAAAAACCTAATTATAATGTAAATTTTAATTTTTTACATGATAAAATCGCTCGCAATTTTTTGTAAGATGTTATTAAACGAATGGCTCATAATTCAACAGAACGGTAGAATAATCAATACTCATATAAGTTATTGATAATTAAGTGCTCTTAACAGTCAATTGTAACAAATCTATAATTCTATAAAACAACGTGTGTCTAATACTTAAAAGAGCCGTCCAATTTTCTGTTTAGCTATTTGTATTATTTTGTCTATCCTCTGTATATCTCCATACAATAGTTGACGTGTCTCACAATAAAAAAGGATTCATGCTGTCTAGATTCTCGGTATGAATGATTCAAGCGAACAGAGTAAAATCATAAGAAGACTTACTGCTTCGTGATACGAGATCAAAGAGCATATTATGTATTTTTTCTAATCTTTTTCACAAACCGTGAAAACACGTAATGTAAAGAGAAGATAAAAATGGATACATGTGTAAGAAATAATATCTGCTAAAGGTTATCGTAAATTCAGATTTACAGGTTTCGATAAAAAATTTCCACAGTTTCTTAATTCATGTGTATATAATATATGCATCTGTAGCATGCTTTGTAAGTGGAGCATCATCGTTACGATAAGCAACGATTACATCCGTAACACTTCTTTCTTTTTTGCGATTATCTGCCAACGACTCATTTGACTTTCGAATAAGATGGTATTGCGGCATCTCTCCGATTGTTCGATCACGCATAATGATGATACATTTTGCACTTGCAAATCAGTAAGGTCACTTGGACAGAATGTGATTTATAAAGATTGAGTTGCACATGCATTATCATTGTGGGACAGGCATGATAAGATAAGTAAAATATCCTAAAATAGGCGTGATAGGAGATATAAAATATATCGGTCTGTAAATTTATGCAACGATATATATGCCACGTCATACTTCTTTCCTTTATGTCATTTATTCTCTTACCGTTCCGTTTACTCGATTCTATTCTCATCTTCTCCTCATCGATCCGAATGACCTTCCTTTTTCTTTCTCGATTTCACGCACACATGAATTAATTAATTAAGTACATGAAACATAATTCGCTTCTTGAATATAGAGTGTGACGTAAGTCACATATTGCTGAAGTGATATGTGTCGTGGCGACCTTGAATTTTCATCGCGTGCCAAGATTACGCTCTCTGGCGAGCCTCGCCGATCAATTATACACCACTTGGTTCGATCCGATGCATAGTTTTTGTCTGATGTTACGAACTCGTCGTTAACATTTTTTCGCATGTTAACATCATTCTTATATAAAAGGAGTACATTTCCTAGTTGCTTTTGCTACGCTCGTAATATGATCGACAACAGCTTCAAATTCATAGCTGTTTGTGTTGACAAGCATTTGTGTCTTATTTGTGTCTGTTTCGCTAACTAGATAGAATCTCATTAAATTCTCAGATTTAGTCACGAGTTGTCAAGTTGTACGTGCTTTCAGATGTCTGATAGGCACAAAAAGATTATAGGTACATCGATTCTCGTCCAAGCACTTAAAGGTGATGCAGGAACCATTTTAAAGTTAGAATTGAGGTTGCACACGGGATAAACATAACTTTCTCTAATCCACATTCCTAGAGAGAGATATTGTTGTTCTATGTTCTTTTCTCGGCACCATATTATAATTTACGTGACAATTTTCGAAAGGAATACAATGTAATATATATAATAAATGCAATATACGTTTTTTTTTCTTATCATTACTAGATTATTATTATTAGAAAAATACTTCAGTGCACGTGTTCTGTAACTTTTTACGACAGCGTCAGTATCATTTAGAAGTTACAGAATACAGACTCAGAGCCGTATATTATGTAACTCTCGTATTATCTATATATTATCTATAATTTGTCAAAATATATTCTAGAGCAAAATCACGCAAAAACAAATATTTATTTTGATTTTGATTTTTGTTTATCAGATGTCGACCTGCAGACTCAGATCGATGCTTCACTGGCGATGCCAGCCACTTATCAGACCCTTTGCGCACGTGCTCATTTAGCCCAGCAGTGTTGTGGCCTGGCGCGTGAGCAGACGAGGATCTGCGAGAGGCTGGTTCACGATCAGCATCTCCAGCAACAAGGCTGGGCCGCAGTGGTCGCCAATCTCGAGGACATCACGCATATGTTTCAATCACGAGCCGAGCAGTTCCAGCAAGCCTTCGTCTTGTACCTCGCCGAGAGGCAGCAGCACATGAAGCTCCTTGATAAGTATGATGCTTTTTTCGTTTTCCTCAGTTCTATTTCATTTTGTCAGTTCTATTGATGTGTAAATATCAGTTCCATTTCATTGATGTGTAAATATCGTGGAATTCTATTCTTGTTTTCAATATTCTTTCGATATCGATGAATTTGTCGGAATTGGTTTTTGTAAGATTTATGATGACAAAATTTAATGAAAATAAAGTTAATAGAGATAATAAAGTTAAAGAAGAGTTTCGAAGAATTATAAAATATTTTATCTTTATTTTGCATTACTTGCATAAAGTCAATAATACTTGCAAAAATAGTCAATAATTTATGAGTGCGACAATTTAATTGGCAGGATGCATTGAACGATTAATGTTCACTAAGGACTGGTTTTCTTTCGTAGATTTTATCGAGCTGATCAAAGCTCGATTGAATAATAGTGAGAGTACAGATTAATGAGCTTAGGACGTGTTACGGGATATTAAGCAAATTTTTTGTAATGAATTATGAGTAACAGCTACCATAAACGTATAGTGTAATGCTGCTCTTAATAATTACTTTAATTACAATGGAATATAATTACCATTGAAGTCACGTTTTAATTATCATAGCTTTTGATTATCATGTTTAATCGTAGCTTCAATTATCATTGGTTATATTGCTAATGAGTAATTAAATTAGTATTAATTTTATCCCAAAATATGCGCATCAAAGTTTATTGTTCGTCAAATATAAGTACTTAATGTCTGTAACATTCTAAGTGTAAATTGAATTTTTAAATTAACAATAATCAGAAGTAGAGTAACATTTAAATTTATGTTTTTCATTCTATTAAATAGCGAAATTACGCTTGAAAAAAATGAATGCAAAATTTTATTGCAGCTTCAGCGCCGATCTCGGTACTCTTGCAAAAATTCCAATTTTGCCGGCCTTGAGAGCTCAAGCCGAGGGCTTGTTGAGTCCGGATGATCAACCGAGTCAAACTTCCGAAACTGTATCGGAGGATAGTGGGGAAGTACTAAGTCTGTTACGATGGATCTCTGCGAAAGACAATCAAAGCAGCCTAGAGCAAGTGGCAGAGCAATGCTCGCGTGGCCTGGAGCAGTTCGATGAACGATTGATGCAGGCCTTGAAGGCAGAAGTGAACGGGGCTGTCGATAATGCTAATAAACAGGATATGAAAGAGATTAAGGGTCTAGGCGAGAGGCTGTTTGCTCTGGAACAGTTGATGGTGCAGACCAAGAGACTTGTTCACGAGCAAGGCGAGCTTGCTCAAGGTTTTCTGCAGAATCAGAATCGCGCGAGTAATTTAGGCGATGCGAGCGTCCTGCCAGATCTTTGCAATTCTCACCGGCGGCAATTGCTCGTCATGTTGCAAAATCACAACCAACTGCGCGATATCCGCCGCAGATGCACCAAGGCGAAGGAAGAGTTGTCGGTGAATATCTATCATCGCTTGAAGTGGATCATGTACGTGGAGAATAAGATGGTGGAAGTGGGCAACAAGCTAATCATATATCACGAGAGCCTGAAGCGGTTGCGACGGCATCTGGAAGTGCTCCAACAGATACACTTAGCTCCGCAGATGTATATTAGCGCCGTGGTTGAGGTTGTTAGAAGGCGCACCTTCTCGCAAGCTTTTCTCGTATGGGCAAGCAATCTGGCGTGCCAACTGTTGACTGTTCATAGCGAGGAGTTGGCACGTAGGCGAGAGTTTCAGAGCAAATTTGACGGCCACTTCTTGAACACTCTCTTCCCCGGTCTGGAGGACACACCACCGCCTTTTGCAACGCAAGCACCTTCCGTTTTTGACAATGGGCTACCTAAGGTAAGATCTGTGATAGACTTTTATTAGTTTAAAGACTTTTATTAGTTTATTAGTTAGTTTAAAGTATACATATACGAATAATTTATTCTTAATATTTAACTACAGCTGACCGCGGACGACATGGAGTCATTGCGATCCCAGCTTCCGGATTTGGCGCTTACAATTTCTACGCCGGATTTGAGCAGCATAACGCAATTCTTCTTATCGAAAAGCTTCACCGAAGGTAGCACCGATGGTACTAAGGAAAAAGACACCACATCAGTGAGCACCGATATTCCCACAAAGGAACAAGAACGCACTAGAGCGCCATTGTTATCTGATAGGTGAGTCTTAATCCGTTATATTGTCACTTATATACAGATGAATTATATAAATCGTGAACGTCACGTATCCATTTTCAGGGGCGATTTTGAATCCGAAACTGATACGGAGGAGTTCGAGAAAATTGGTCAAGCCGGCGTGGAAGTAACCAAGCCTGGCGTGTTCGACGGGGCGAAACAGAAACGGCAGAAGCAATTGGAGGTTGGTGCCTCTCGAAGCGTGTCCCCCGCTTCCTCGACCTCGACTAACGTCTCCCCGTTAAACTCGAAAGTCGCGGATTTAACAACACGTTCGACCACATCAAGCGAACCCGGCTCTTTCCAATTTCCCAGTCTATCCGCCACGAGCGAGCGTCCGGTGCAGCTAAGTCCGTTGACCGAGTGCGTGGAGAACGGCGCCGCCGATTCTTCCAGTTGTTTGCTTCGCAGAGGCGTGAGCGGTCTCTTGAATTATCGTGACGCTATACCGCTCGAGGAGCAACATTCCCTGAGTCCGAATCCTCCTTCCTTGCGGTCCTCCATCATGTGCGACGGCCAGCATCAGCAACATCAGCATCCGCTATCCGGTAGCGGAGGTAGCAGTCCCTCCGTCGGTATAGGTGCTACCGACTTCATGGGTACGGAATTTTACATGGATGAATCTCTGCCGAGCAGCCTTAGCGAACATCCCGCCGACGGCCAGCATCAGGCTATCGTGTCCCTCCTTCAGGTATTGGACGACTTACAGCTCGCTAACAAACAACTATTGTAGTCGTAGCCGTAAAACGTTCCATAAAGTACTGCCTTTATCATTATTCATTCGTCTTCTAAAATTAATATGTTCTAAAATGTACAACTTTCTCTTTCTCTTCTTCTCACCTTTCTTTATATTTTCCTCTCTCACTGCCCTCTCCGCATCAAGATATCTCTAAAATATTACTCGGTATTTTGTTAAACATATTAGTAGTTGATTCAATTTTCTTTATGATTTCTAGGTGCTTTCGTTATTATATCTTTATATTCGTTAGTGATTAGAATTGACTATATGCAAATTAGATCTCGTGACGTGGGTATGTATTACTGTTTGACTTATGTTCCGTAACGTTCGAACTAATTGAACTGAATCTCTTGTACTCCCTGATTTCTGTTTGCACAAGTACTATGGCACTCAATAATAGACACGCGCGCGTGTGTATACATATATATGCGTGCATCTTGATTTTTTACAGGATAGCTGGCGTCGCACTCGTTTCCCAATCCCTCGAGTCACACATTCCTTTCAGAACCCATTGAACTCATCCACACAATTGCTTTTATAAAGACATTTATTTCTAAATTGAAATGATTGCAATTTTGCGAACACGCATTCGTGATTTAAAATTAATAAAGAGAGTGAAATTTTCCTTGACTAATCTCCTTAACGAATTCTCCTTGACTACTTTTACTCAAAGTCGAGGACAATCCGTTGCACAAAATATGATTTTTAAATAACTTATTGAAATATTCTCTGGTGCTCATCATTTCAGGAGAATCTCGGTAATACGCGTGAGGAAGTGGAAAGGTTGCGTTCTATCCTGAAGACCATGAAAACGGTTGTATGCGAGGAACTCAGTTCCGTGCGGAATGAATTGGCGATTCTGCGAAATCAATCTAATGAGGACAAGAACGGTATCGTCGAGATGACGGAGCGCGTTCGAGTGGCATTGTCCTTGCACTCGCGAGAGTACGATCGACGTCTTCAAGAACGTGAACAGGAAATGACAATCGAGCACGAGTATGAGATCGCGGATGTTAAAAAGCTAATGCAGAATCGTGAGGAAGAAATCTGCACGCTCAAGCGTAATCTTCTTGAAAGGGAAACTGAATTGGCGGAGCATGAGCGACTGGTGGCCACGATGCATCAAAAATTGGAAGACGAACAAATTGAGAGGAGAAATTTACATGATCGTTTACATCAACAACTCGAGGACTATTCGAGGGTACTAGAACAAGCGCGCATAGATAAGGAAGAGGCCGTAAAGAAATTGAATGACGAGAGATTTCTCGAGATCACTTCTTTAACGAATTCATTGACACAATGCCAGAAGCGAATTCAAGAATTAGAGGAGAATCTGGTCACCGCGCGCAATGATCAGGAGAGAATGGTGAAAGAGGCAACTGATAAATTGCAGATGGAATATAAAACGGAATTAGAGACCATTCGGAGTCGCTTCAAACTTATGACCGCTTCTACCATGGAAAGGAGTCCTAGCGATTCTAGTTTAGAGAAAATCGAAGTAAGTAATTTGTTTATTCCGATTATTAAAAATGTAAGAGACAATATAAAAGACAATATAAAAATGTTAATTCTATTTCTTGCAGCGAACAGATGTTATTGAACTTGTAAATCATGAGGCAATTTTGGCGCAAGCAAGAGAAGATATGAAAATTGAGAATGCTGTAGCAATCCGTACTGCTATCATAAAAGAAAGGGCCGATTGCATGACAAAATTGGACAACGAATTAAGATTGGCGAAGGAAGTGGTCGAAGAGAAAAATAGGGAAATAGAAATGTACAGAATGAGAACGATCGCGCTGATCGAACAGGGTAAACATTATAAGCATACGATAGATCGATTACTTGGAGATTTCGAACTGAAATCGGAGATACAGCAAACTTTGATGGAGAAGGTATGATATCACATTCATACACTTAATCCGATAGTGATAATCTAAAGAAAGATCACTTTGTATATTTTTGATTGATCATTATATATTTTATATATTATTATTTATTTTATCTGTTTTATTTTTTGTGTAGATGAAAAATCTTGAAGCGGACAAGGCGTGTTTGGAAAACAAAGAAACCGCAGACAAAGCAATGCGAACGGTTGTGGAACAAAACGATGATATTGTGTATCCTCTAGAAGCTGGAGTATGCAAAGACTTGAGTTACGATCGATTGGATGCTGGTCAAATTCTAGAAGACATTTTCAAGGAATCCGAAAAGTATGAGGTTGAGGTATCAGAATCGAAGAAAGTACGATTGGAAGCTGACGATGATGATCTGGCTCGACTATCGAGACGACTTGAATCTCTCGAAAATGACAATAAAAGGCTGTCCTGCGAGCTAAATTCGATACGCGCGAGTAAAATAGCGGCTGAAGCAAAAGTAGAGGCATTAATGACGGATAAAATTCGTTTGGAGGTTGAGTTGCTGAAAGAGCGTACCAAGAGGACATTTGGTATTGATCCGATGCCGGAAAATCGCGACAAAGACATGAATGCGTCGGTCGCAGTCGTTTCGGACTCTAATTCAAGTCGGGACGCGGCCACGAGTCCAGAGCCGATGAGTCGACGATCATCTTCCAAATCAATGTGCTTCCACCCCTCCCTTCCCTCATACGTACATAAGAAGGTCGCAGAAAAAGTGGCAAAGATGGTGCAACAGGGAATTGTCACCATCACTAGTTGTAATCCAGGTGATGTGGTACTCGTAGTCTGGGACGCTGTACATTGCAATTATGCGGTGTACCAAGAATCTTCGACTTTTTATTTCCTTCATTCGGACTGCGTAGGTGCAATGGAAGGAATGAATCCGAGTGCTTCTCGGAAGTGCGTTCTCGCTGAAGTGATCGATAAGGAGTACTGTCACGCGAGAAAGGTAAGACTTGTTAATAAATTATCGTAGATTGTAAAATTGTATTCTATCTAATTAAATAATATATCATTCATTACAAAAAGTGAAATATAATCTCGTTCTTTTTCTAGCATGAAAATCGATACCATGTCCCACGTGGCACGAAATTCTACAGAGTGCATGCTAAGCCACGAGATGCACGCGCGCTGACAGACGAGACGGGTTTGATGTCAAAGAGTCAACTACCGTAATTTTTCAGACTGTGTCGAGAATCCCTTGATTCTTGCCTAGTACAAGCGCTGTGATCGAGGATTTGCGTCGGCAGACCGCGTTCGTTAGGGGACCAGCGACTCGGAACGCAAATCCCGAACTTACGTCTCCGCAACCATCCGGAAACCTCGGATCTAGGCCAAAACCTGCCAGAGCCTCTAGACGCATCCTTGATACCTTGATGAACGCTGGAAAGGGAGTGATCTATAGAAAGAGGTATGCGCAAGTTGGATAACATGAAATGAGACGGAAGGATGCGCCGGCGTTTTATTGTGATATAAATAATTTTTAAACGAGTGAAACATATTTGCCGAATGCTGTGGTTAGCTGTGAAGCGTAACGATATTTGTATTCTTCGACTTTCTTTTTTCATAAATGAAAAAAAACAAAGGAATGTGAGTGTCGTCAACGATTCTCTCTTTCGATAATTCGATAGATTGACTAGTGTGTGTGAGAGAAAGGGAAGGTTGTTTAACTTCAACATTAGATGTACAATGCGGAAAGACGAAAGCGTGCTTCAGCTTCCTCTCTCCGCATTCTGATAATTATGTTTGCATTGTGTGAGACAAGATATAGCTATAAGTTTTACAAAACCAACATGTTATGGGAATGTGCGATTTATATGTCGTGAATATATGTATAGTTATAAATATATATATAATCGCATTTGATTACATATATAATTATATAATATATATATATAATTATATATTATATATATATATATATATATATATATTATATATATTATATATTATTACTATATAATATATAATAATATCTCTATATATATACTTCTTTCGTTGTTATATATATATANANNTTNTTTNTTTTNTNTATTATATAATAAAATAAA
>NW_012130065.1:14932123-14944915 GCF_000143395.1 Atta cephalotes
GCATATAAAAATCTCATAGGTCCTAAAGATTTTGGGGCTAAGATTTTGTAAAGTGAAAATTGTCTCGTAAATGTGTTGTGCAATTTCATGAAAATACGTCATCTAATACGTCAGATTATTTATACGAAGACATCGTGTTACACGATATCAACATATTTCCGATGATTCTCTTTTGACAATGTCTTGCGTATTTTTTGTCGCAAATTGTCCTTTCATTTTTTGCATACTTTCAGTCATACACTTTCATTTTCTTTTTTTCTTGATACTTTTCGCAATCTCTTTGTATCAACGAAATCGAGAGATAGGTAAATGTAAAAGTCAATGTTTCGTTCGAATAGAATGAATGAAACAAAGGCTATAGTACCATTTAATCTACTTATTTCGTCTACATACACTTTTCAAGCGATAGTTTAAATAATGCCCATCAGAGAATCGACTCCGAGAGAGAAAGAGAGAGAGAGAAAGTATACTCTCCGCGTATACTCCGCGTAGAAAGAATTTTATAAATATACACGTACATGTATATGTATATATCCTTTTCTATTATTTGACTAGTAACCACGCAAGTACACTCATCGCCACACAAAAGGGTCGCTTGCGAAAGATTACTCGTAAACTCTTTTAGTTGCATTATATATCGTTAAACATTGCTACTATCGTTTCTCGTGACGCGTAAACACTAGTACAGTACAATAGCTGTGATTGTTAGCTTCACGTTCTCACTTCTACTTAGTCACTTCTACTTAATTAAATTTAATTCCTCGCGGTGTCGAACGATGATCCATTCTTTGCTTGATCGAGGACATAGGTGTCATGAATCTTTTTTCTTTTATACAAAAAGAAAAAGTAATGCAAAACAAGTCTCGATCATTTATGGACGACGATCATTGTTCGTACGCGAACTGTTTCGAATTGATGCAAACAGCCGATAGAGCCGATAAAAGGCAGTTTGCAAAATATGCTGATACGTAAGATAAACCGTTCGGTAGGATAAGGTATCTTGAGGTCCTCTCAAGGAAATGACACGTTCGCTTTTGGCGTACCGCGAAGAAGTAGTAGCCTGTAATTACTCTTTTGTCTTCTTGATTCGAAACGCACGTGTACACCGCACATTCATGCGCGCAAGACGATGAAGATTCTTGCGTCCCCGAGGATGAACGGAGACATTAAGCTTCCCTTCTCTCTCAGAAACATCCTCATCCTTCATCATCGTCATTATCGTTGCACAAAATCGCATACGGAGAAGAAGAAGAACTCGTATACATCGAACTAACTGCTATGTAAAGAAATGATGATAATAGCGTTATGATGATGAAAAACTATTCAATTCGAACATCGTACATTCGATCTCTATATGCGATTTCTATGTCATGTATACCTACGGTTCCTACTAGACCAAATTTTTTCGTAGGTTTGATAGCGCCAGGGAAGCTCGATGCACCGAAACTCTCCAGGCACGCGACACTAAATATCATATTGCTTCGAACTGAATATTTTTCGATAAGCTCACTTATTCTCACACTTGAATGATCGCTCTCTTTTTTAGATATATTTATAAATTTTTGCAACACCAACGACGTGGCTATTGAAATGATTCTCATTTCATCGTACATTTGGAAGTAGATACCGTTTCATCATTCCTTGCAAGAAGAGAAAAAAGAACAAGATGTATTTCTACAAATGCAATCTACAACTTCCAAAAAAACTCTAAGTCATTATTGTCATTTAAAATTGTATGACCTTCAGATTAATTTAGATAATTTAAAGATGATTGAAAAATGGAATTTTTCAAAAGGATACTCATCACTTGGAAGAAAAAGCAGTCTATTGTTGTAAATATGTGTAGATAGATGTGCCCGCAATGCGATATTAATTTACACTTAATACGCAATTCGAGGATTGGTGAAGAAACATTAAACTGCGAAGTCGAATAGCGGTCCTTCGGCGTTGCTGTTTATATTTCCGTTGAAAATTCTCGAAGCCCTACCTACATGCATCTTTATAATAATTTTTTGCACCATATAACATAAGATAAAGTGTGGCAATGCTTTAAAGCGAGCTCCTAATTGTCTAATTCTCCAATTTGTCCTTGGAAGATACTCTAACGAACTACGCTGTTGCTCGAATTTTTTTTTCGAAAAAAGTAAGAAAGATCTGTGTGTAATTGTGTTTTTACTTAGCTCTGTCAATCGATTTTGATAGTCCTAGTTTAGTTTAATAAATTGAGAACTTAAATATTAAAGTGTTCTAATATCATAAGCGTATTACTTATTGCGAATTGCTTGTATACTCAGTTAAGAATTACGATTGAGTTGAAAATTTATTCGTTTGAATTTGTTCAAAATTGACTGATACTTAATGAAGAAAGAGCACAAGAAGAAAGATAATTAGAAGATAAAATTTTCCGATGATAAGAAGTAATTGGCAATTATTGAGGTCAAATTTCGAAGGAATAAATATATGATATGAAAAGAGAAGATGCATTTAGTATTGTGTAATTCTAACTTAATGAGATTTTGCTTTTTTTGTATGCATGCATAAAGATGTAGCGATAGAAAAGTTTCGATTTGTATACAATTAAGATTTTTTAAATTAGATATTTTGAAAATTAAATTAAGCTTAAATTAATATACGGTTTGGCAGTAAATTGTAAGGACGAATAGATCGAGATTGATTCGCGGTATCTTTGATTTAACTTTGACTTTCAGTTAATCAATTAGTGTTGATTTCTCTTATTGAATCAGATTAAATTGATTAAAAACTACGAACAGTGTGTATGTTGTGTTATATGAGAGTATTTGTCTTTTATATAAAAAAAGAAAAGTATCGAAAGAATCAAATAGCGGCAAGATCGACTGCTGATCGAGGCAATGATACAATCGCGTTTAAGGATTACGTAACAATCACTACTGTGCCCATTTATAAGGTGCAATTTATAAGATCGGTCTGTCGCGAGAGCAAAGCCTTCTGTCTCCATCGTTACATCCGTTATCAATACTGAAGAGATTTGAATCCCATCAGTGCTTTCCTCTCTGTCTCCCTTTTTCTTCGGTAGCATTTTTCCCTCCTGACGCTGCATTACTTTAGGATTCTCGTCCTGGCCAGCCTGCGATCGCGCGGACGTGTCTCGCATCCGTTCGTGTGTCCTGTTACGTTCGCCGCATGCGAACGCTCTCGTGAAAACTTTCGTTAGAGATAAGTAAAGAAAAAGATATCGCGCATGTGTAATCGAGAAAGTGTAATGCATAGGCATAATATAATAATAATAATAATAATAATAATAATAATAATAATAATAATAATAATAATAATAATAATAGTAATATTGCATAACATACATAACAATTGTGATCGTGAGAGTATCTGTTACGAATAAATCAGTTGCAAATAAATCTTGTGACCTTTTTCCAAGCTACATTCGGTTCTACTTTTTCCACCTTCCACGATTATTGAAACTTATGTTAAATCTGATCGAAGAAATCTCGTGAAATACTTTCAGATGTATTAAACGGATACAAAATGTAGTTTTGATAATATTTTTTGGAAAGCTCTGATTATTTTCAATACTACTTTAATATTCAAAGAAAAATTGATGGAAAAACGACTTTTGCAGTAATTTAATAAATTATGTGCAAATAAACGGGTCTGTCAGTTCGGAGAGAAAGTGCAACACTATATTATATTTATTTATATAATACAAATGAATAAAGGAGCAGCGAGAATGTTCTCTAATGATGAGGAATGTAGTTGTGCGAGTCCTGAGGGCATCCTGGCAGCAGGTTCGTCGTCTCTTCGTCCGTGGAGCTGCACAGCATCCCGACTAGTGTATAATCTACAAAGGGCGGCAAATCCAAGTCGGTGGTAGCCGGATCGCTGTAGCTGTTAACTGTTCCGTGAGCCGGTCCGGCGCTCATCATCTGTGGCACCCGTTCAAGGATCTCACAGGTGTAATGACAACGTTCATTGCTGGGATAGAAGAAGGATTCGGGACTATTTCGAGATTGAACCGATGTTTCCGCTATGCCAGAGTTGTGAAACAGCTTTTCTGTAGTTTCCGATGTCTCTTGATTGCCGTAACAACTCTGAAGTCTTTCGTCCAGATTCGTCCGGATCGAATTTTGATGAATGACGCGGTTATGTGGCTGGTTTTTAGCATCACCGTGTTCGAACATTTGGTGATAACTATCGAAAGGATGATACGGTTTGCTTTCGGGGCTACAGTTGCGTCGCACTGTCTCCTGTAGATCTTCACTCTTCGGTTTTTGATAGAGGCTGTATTCCGTTCTGCTCACCATCGGAGGTTGACAACTGTTCTTATAGCACTCGACTTCTCTACGTGAAGATAAGAGATCTTCCTCCTTGACTTCGAAACTTTCCAAATGTAGTCTGTTATCTTGTTGATCTTGAGACCAATAAGATTGCTCATGTTCATCTTTCGTGTTTCCATCGATAAAACCTTTTTGACTCTGCGATCGGGGATAATTTTGGTAGCTCAAAACGTTGCTTACGGGCTGATTTTGATTCTTTTCTTGAACATAATGATGCTGATGCATCGTTCGCCTGGAAGTAAAGCCGTTAGAGACTTTCTCAGGCTCGAAGTTGGCGAAATGGAGTCTCTCATCCTGAGGCAGACTCAGGTGACTGCTGCTGGAGTCTTCGCTGAGAAACTGGTTCCAGTAACCCTGATCTTGATTTTGTTTCATTTCGTACTTAATGGTACCGCTGCCGAGGTCGAGTAAAGTTGGGGGTGAACGAGCTACGTCCTGGAGATTCGCTGAAAAATCCGGCCTCAAGGGTTGATCCAGTTGAAAGATTTCTTCCGGTTGAAAGAGATCGCCTGTGAAAGGTGGAAAGTCGCCATAAGACGCTTCTTGAGGAACCTGATTTGGCAAACAGTAACCAACGGGGTTTTCTTGTGGCGGAACATCCTGCAGCCAATAAGGTCCGTCTGTGGGAGGCAACTGTTGAGGATATATCGTTGTTTGATGATGATGAGACTGTGGATACGACGGTACATTCGTCTGCAGCGAGCACATGCACTCGAAGGGCGGGCACGAACATGAGTATCCTACAATAATTTTATTATTATTCGAAATTTATTATTAATAAAACATATAATTTTTTAACCCTTCGTCTACTGCAATCATATTTTTTACACTCTTTGTTTTTTTTTAATTTGAGTTCTTTTGTTCAACTCAAGTTTTTTTTACTATTCTAGGTTTTTAAATAAAAATGTGAAAATATTCGGAGTTATTTTTAATATCTCTTTATATTACTAAGTGGTTTTTTAATTCAAGTTTTTAATTTAGTAACAATTAAAATTTGAGCAAAATAAAGATGAAAATTCAAAGTGAAATTCTGCTTGTGTCAAAAAAGATCCAGATTGCAAAGAGAGTTAATAAAACATATAATAATTGTTATTTATGATCTATGTAAATAACAATTTATTTTTCATTCTCCAATTACAATTTATAAGAAGTAGGCGAGTAAGTGCAATTTCCGCGGTTTACTGCAGATTTAATTTTAATAGTAATAAATTTTGCAAGTTGAAAATTGAAATTTTATCAAAATTCAATGCATTTTATGTACAGAGTCCTAAAATTTGCGACTCGAGATATTACAGCAGAGAAACTGACTGATAAAAGTCGTTGTGTTTACTCAATTATGTTATCTTTGTTCAAAGTACGCGGTAGTTTTTGAAATTCGAGGATTTAAAGCTAGCCAATCACAGGCCGCTGTAGCAATCTAAGTTGGTATGCGTGTAGTAACGCATGTAGTTCGCGCGTTTTCGTAGTTCATTTGTTGAGTGGTCGGCGAAGTCAAATCTGTAATCTTTCGATTTGAAAACGAACGAGTATGGTTTTAAGAAGCAATAAATTTTAAAGAATCCGCTTCCGTTTCTGTGACGAGTGCAGTGAACGCGATATTTCGTTTAATATTTCGCAATGACAGTTGCGGCTCGCGAAAATCGAGGTTACAATTTTCGAGTGTCACTTGTTGCGTCACGGCGTGTTTCTTGACAATCTCGAAAAGTTCGCGAATAAAGCGTTGCATGGGTTGGTTTTAATTAATGTAAAATTGTTTTGTGAAATAGTATGTGTTCAATGTGAAACATCATCCGGAGCTGATGCTGCAAGAACGTTTGACAGAACGACGACGTTCAGTGAGTATTTGTTTCTTTTTCTTTACTTGTGTTTATGAAAATTCAATATTAAGTTCATTACTTGAATATGAGGCTGAGTTTTTACCTGACGCTATGATGCTCATTTTCAGCAACAGGTCATGTGATCAAAATTAATATTTGATATTCGTCAATTTCTATCACGTTATTTATTTTAACGCCGAAAATGAGCATCGAGCGTCGGTATGAAAAGATACCTTAAATTAAATATTTTAAGTGTAGAATTCTATTACAGGATGTTTCATAATACAGTCTTAATCTTCGTAATAAATTCTCTGTAAATTTTTAATCAAAAATATTTCTTGGCGCAAATAAAAATCTAAGCACAAGTCCAATGTAAGAGAGCAACAGAAGCGAAACTTCTAGCAGGCAAAAATTGAGATAACGAAAAGGCGTTTACTTTTTTACATTTCTCAATTTTTCATTGATTCATTTTTTGCTTTTTAGAAACTTTGTTTACACTTCTGTTTCTCTCGTCTTACATTCGATTATATTCCAATCTTCATTTTTTATCAAGATTTCGATAATTGTAAATAAAAAATGATATTTTACAAATTAGGATTTAGGAAAGTAAATGGATAAAATTGTGTGCTTTCACTAATTTCAAATAGATTTAAAGAATTTTAATTTGAGAGTGTGTTACAAAAAATAAAATATCTCGTCTTCAGATTCTCAATTTTCCACGCGTCTGCAGTTTCTGTCGCAGGTATCTGTTCGCTAGCGCCATCTCGTTTACAGTTATATGTATGATTGTGTCGTTGTCGTCTTATGAGAAGGAAAAATACATACATACATGTCGGAGCAATTGATGCTCTTATAATTCAATAGAGATTAATTAGTGACGCCTAATGTTACATTTTGGAAGTGATAACAAAGAACAAATATAAAGTAATAACCTTTATCAGAGATCAATGGAGGTGGTTGCGTCGTTCTCGACGACTGCTCGAGCGTATCCGTGCTTGATCTTTTACTTCCTCTCAGTGACATTAACTGTAACATATGCATTTCATTGTAATTTGTTCATTAAATGTGACTTTTCATTGCAGGAAGGCGCGGCCACAGATTGTAAGATTTAGTTCAATCTCTTCATTACGGTGAGAGTCATTTTTTTCTTTTCTTGTACAATTAAATTAAGTGTAAAATATTTTGCAATATATAATTAAATTATTAAATAATTAAGAGACATCAAGAAATTCAAATATTATCCGATTGATATAACTTGAAAAAATATATCAAATCAATATTTAATCCTGAAATTGGAGGAAGATAAAAGAATTGCTAATTATAGCATTTTCGGAAACCATAATCTATTGTATTTTATGATTAGGTTTATTTTTATTGCTGCACTGAACTCCATTAGCTACTTTCTTTTATCACATATTGTCGTAGCTAGAACTTCTTGCTTTTGTCAAATATTAAACAGATACTCATTCCACTTTAAGTACAAAAAGTGTGCAACTAGTTCAACTATAAAACAGATCTCTTGTTTAATATTAGATGAACAATAAGAAGGAAATGATACGTGAACATTCGAATGTTTCCAAATGTCTCAGGTAGAACACATATAATTAAGTCATAACAATATCATAGAACGTCATCATGACATCATTTGTCACTTGAATATGAACTTGTAAATGAACTTGTAAATAAGATCATAATAATGTATTATAATATTATTATGATTCTCTTTTGTTTTTACTTGAAGTAGCTTACATCTTTGATCGCATATAAAATTACCTTGGAGCCTAGAGCGGCCTCTCTCGCTAAAAGCACTGCCAATCCTCTGACCCTCCTACCGGCACCCACGCTTCTTCGCGCCTCCGATGTAGATTTCGCCTCCGGTCGCGGATGGTCGTGCTGGCCCTTGGCTTGGAAGAAAATCGCATGCTCCGTGTGCCGCCAAAAGTGCGTCACGGGATAACCGCAATGACCGCGACACGATAGTATCTCTAAACGACCGGTGCACTGTCTATTGGGGCACGGTTTGCCCTGTTGCTTCTTTCTGGCCTGCGGACAAAGTTGAAGCGTGTATTGAATGCAAAGAAAAATTGAATTGTTGATATCCAGGTAAGCAGGTTGCAGTATTCCAAAATTCACTATCAGTACTGAGAATCTCATAGTAAATCATAAATGTAATATAATACAGATATGTAAATGATGTATATTTACATATATGTTATATAACACACTACAATAAAATCAAATTTTGATTAGAACAATAAAATTTTTTAATTTTGTTTTAATTAAAAATTAAGAAAACTTTGTCACGTATACAAAATATATCTCTTAATGCTGTGTTTATTGAGTGCACGTAAATTATAGATTTTTAGCATTGGCAGTAAATTGGAACATAGAAATATAGAATATAGAAACCATAATGATATTATAAGGATATTTTTTTTCTCTTTTTCTCTCTTTCTCTTTCATCATGACTTCATTTGTTACTTATAAGTAACGAATAGTCATGATAAGACATCCTATGATATTATTATGATTCATCTTATCTGTGTAAATCCGATTGACTTTTGATCTCTTATTCAAGAAAATTAACAGCGTCCAAAGATTTATTTGCAGACTCGCGTAAATAATTTTGAATTACTCCCTCGATTATTAACAAGACGTAACGCGTCGCAGACAAGCGGACAGAATTTTGCGTCGCGACAAGAATGCCGGCGAACGTGTGTGACTATCGTGCGAGCGCAATTTACATTTATTATCGAGTCGAGATTTATGTTTATCGTTCCGTTATGCGCTTCGCTCACCTTATCGCAGATCGCCGGTCGGAGGTGAACCCTTCCACCGCCGGGCAGTATGCACTCCTGCGAACACACCAGAACGCCCAGGCAACTCTTCTTCAAAATGCTTACGTTGTGATTGTTAGTGTTTCTCATCGCCCAACCGGAGGCGTGCCTCCTTGCTTCCTCGCAATCCGGTCCATAGACTCTCCTCACATGTCCGTCCGCCCATTCGCACCAGGAATCGTATTCTACTACCTGAATCAAAATCCTATTTGAGATCATGGCATTCGCAAGGATGTGATTTTATTGAATCTTTTGCGGGATTTGTAGACACGTTTTATGGATCGCCTATAATGGGAATAATATTGTGTAATAAATCGTAAAATAATATAAGAAATTAATCAATCAGAGTCGATTCTCTTCATATTCGACTGTGATTGATCAATTTCTTATAACTGTCTTATAATTTATTACATGTTGTTCCCGTTATGAGCTCTTTAAACTCATTCTACAATTACATAATTGTAAGTGATTGCAGTTGTAAAAATTGATCAATCACTCCTCATATTTGACTGGTCAAATTCTTACAGTCACAATCACTTACGCTTACGTAATTGTAGAATGGGCTTTAGGAAGTAGATATTCGTTCGGCAATTCGTCGGATTCGAGAGAAGAAACTTACCCTTGGAACGTTCGAATCGTTTATGTCCCACTCTTGATGAGGATGATGTTGCTGTTGGTTGCCGGCGACAGTCGCTGACATCGTCGGCGACCCCACGCGACTCCTGCAAAGAGAATATTTTTAATAAAATATAAGTATAAATTACTTCAGACTTTTAAATCTTGCATCGTCACAATCGATCCAATATCGATTCAAATCGGCATCATTGTTCCGCGAAAGATTTTGTTACGACCGAGGATCGACCTTATGACCTTGCAAATTGTCCGGAATCGAATTCTGAGACTAATTTAATATTACGCAATTGGCCGGCAACAGTAGGATAAAATCCCGATTTATGGTGCATATCCAACTGTACTTCGCGCGATACTTATGGGAGTTCGTGGGTGGTACGGCGCGACATGAAACACGTTCAGTGTACTTTCCGGAATCCTCGCATCCATTGCGATCAGATCGAGATGCGAAAGATCAATTCTCGATAGTCGTTATAGCTACCCTTGAAATTTGTCGACGGTATATCGTGTCTGCGGTCGCACATTTATCTTCACAGATAATCGAACATTTAATTCATCAAATGTGCTTGTGCACGAAAAACAGACGAATTTATTAATAACTGGAGTAATATTAACATTAATTAATGTTAATCAATAATAATAATCAGTATATCGATTGGAAAAAGTTATATCTTTCTTTGTTTCACAACTGTCACGTGCAAATAAATCTTATTGGTTCATTCTTATTTATTTATAATAGCTGCGTGTGCGTTCAGCAGAAAAAAGCAGCTTTACAATTGTTCTAAGATTTTTTAATATAATTAAATTCTTGTTTTTAACTTTTTATGAATCTAAAAATGTAAACCAATCATAAGGACAGAAAGAACGACTTTTTTGCAGATCTAAAAATAATTTTGTTAGAGTTATCGTTAAAATGATTATATAGAAATCTCAAATATGTTACTTCTGCAAAACTGCTTTTTCTATTGAACACAATCAATTTAACAGTTTAGACGTCAGTTTTTTTGCAGGAATTTAACATAAATTGTTAAACATTATGAAAGTTCATGCAAGAAATCATGCGAAAGCGCAGTCATTTGATTAATTCGTTCTTTTGCATGTATTAATAAGGCTGAACATTTAGCTAATCTTTGTGCCCTAAATGGTTTTTGTCGCCACAGTCTCTCTTTCCCAAGCGGCGCAAGAAACACTTGTGTATAAATCCTCTTATAAGTGTATCTTCACGTCAGCTCACAAACCAGCTCCTGCCTTTCCCCCGTTGACATTAAAGTCTGCGCTTATGATCTGTGGCGGCATTACGGTATGCGAGGACTCCTCGAGTTGCAACCGAGTGTGCAACGACCTCCCGATCGTATATCACATCTCAAATAGATTTTTCACAGTTTTGATCTCTGCGAGAGAGGTGCTTTGAGAGTATACAGAATATCATGCACAACTTGATGCACAATTAATGAGTAATTGAGGGATTTTCGTAATAAATATGAAAGGGTTGCGATCAAAATTAAATAATTTTCATCATCCCACACGATTTTGCTGAAGTATATAAATAATTAATAAATAGTTAAATATAGATTTGAAAATAATTTTATTAGACGATCAAAATAATTATGTAGGATACTCAACAAATTTGTTAGAAGATTCAAATTTTTTGCACTATTGCTTGAGTTTTCTACATAAATTTAATTGTCCAATAAAATTATTTTCAGATTTATATTTTTAGGTATTTCAGCAAAATCGTTCTTTCCATGTAGGGATGATATTTATAATACAATAGAGTAACTTGATTAATACCTCTTGAAACTTGAATAAATGTCAGACACTCGCCAGACTCGATTTCCTCGGTCCTGTTAATTTTAGGTATCGCAAATCTGCGAGCAGACTTGTATATTCATTCACTTGAATTTACTTGTCGCATGTATGTTCGTCAGGAACGGGATTTCGAAAGGATTTCTGCGCCTCCTACGGTGCTCGCACAGGTTACGCGTTAGGTGCATGCACGCATCGTTTCCGTCGGTTTTATCGAGTCGCGTTCATAGTCGGACGTTTACGATCCTGGAACACCTACTCGAGAACGTTTCATCGCCCGTGAGTCGCGTCTTCAACGGCGCGAACCACCTGAATGAAACCTTCCTCATGCTGACATGATCACTGTCGAGGAGCCGCGGTTCCAATTGCAGTGACCGCCAATCGTGTAAAGTATGTTTATTGCGCCTCTCGATTCGACACGCAGGCATTTATCGCCTGACATATTTCGTCTAGATTTCTGATAGCGATCATTTGCATCGTTAATCGCGACATCAGAAACGACTGGCGGAATGACTTCTTTCTTGACTTCTTCCATTGCACATTGCCTTATCGTGTATATATTTAACGTCAATTTTTACTTGCTTGTTTTATTGATTTAAAATAAAGTATTATATAAATATTATATTTTTGCTTGCATCATGGGATGATCGGTGTGATGAAATAGATTTTAGTTATCAGTTATAGAAAAACCAGTTGTTTAATTATTAATTGTAGAACAATAATTTTTCGTGATTTTGATGATACCGGTATGCTGCGCGGGCATTTATTGTCTGACATATTTCGTTTAATAATGTCTAGATTAAATAAGGAATGATATAAGTAATTTGTTGCACGCATATCTGATAAAACGCTTGTTTCGAAGCTTAATTAATACAGAGCGTCGGGACAAATGAGTGTTTATTACTATTAGAATCATAAATAAATACAGGATAAAGGAGTCACGATTTAATAAGAAGATATAACAGTTCTAGTCCATGTCTTTTTTAAATTCAAACCCTGTAGTGAACCTTGTTACTGAATAAGAAATTAAATTGTGGTTGAAACGTCTGTAATTGTCAATTATTGTTAATAATATACACAATATATTATCATGCCATCGAGTATCGGTATATTAGTTTGCATTACTGATTTATTTTAATTATCAATTACAGAAAAATAAAAAATCAATTACTTAATTATTAATTATAGAAAAATAATTTCTTGAAATTTCGTGAAATTTCGATGATATCGACTCCAAAGAAGAAAGTATTCTTCTTGCTTTGTACCAAGTGATAATTCTGTCATTCTTTTTTGATGGTTCCTTATGCATAGTGAAAAGAAGACACGCGAGGTGCGTTTACTATACATTACGTCAACGTTTCTCTCTCTCTCTCT
>NW_012130065.1:14944942-14951844 GCF_000143395.1 Atta cephalotes
GGTGCGTTACTATACATACGTCACGTTCTCTCTCTCTCTCTCTCTCTCTCTCTCTCTCTTTTCGTAGAAACGGCAAAAGTAGAATTGAACTGGAAGGGATATGAGGATAGCAGGGGAAGAGGATAGCTTTAACAGAGAAAAGAATCAGCATAGGTGAATGATTGCCCGGATCGGTGATAAAGTCATCGCCTTTAGCACCGAGTAAGATGATACATCGGCGGACGATGCTGCGCCGAGATTATTCGAAGCCGAAGACGTACGCACATGCGTGTGAACACACGCGTACATTCTGGCGTACTGTCATGTCGTGAGAGAAAGATGCAGAAAGAAACGAAGGGGGAAAGAGAAAGAGAAGGGGACATCTCGCTGGTGGTGTGGGTGCACGTTCAGAATTTCAGATATTAAGGTAGATACGCGCCGCGCGACAAGGCCACTAAAATATCACGAAGGGCACACCGTGAAAAGGAAGAAGAAATTTCTCATTCTATCCTTTCCTATTTCCTTCTTTCTCTCTCTCTCTCTCTCACTCACTCACTCTCTCTCTCACTCACTCACTCACTCACTTACTCACTCACTTACTCACTCACTCACTTCGTTCTTCCTCTTTTGTCTCCTGATTTCTCTCTCATTTTCTTCTCCATCCTCTTTTTCCTTTCACCCTTGTTCGTTACTCTTGTCCGCGATATCTATGCCCGTTCTTGCTCGTAACAGGGCTAACGTCTGAATCTTTCCGCGAGATTAGCTCGCGAGTTAATCTCGCGCTTCTAAACAAGTTAATTCCTCGCGCTTTTAATTTGTGTTGTCGATTGCATTGTCCATATGAAGACACCGTCGATAATTATATTACCCATATCGTAATTTATGCTCCATTCATTTATATTAATTTACAACCTGCCTATATTTAATCTTTTATCGTATTTTATTGCATTCTACTTCACATTTAAAATAAAATTAATATGTAAAAATACTTCTCATGATTGTACAAAAACAATTATTTATTGCAGTGAATAATTCAAAATGTAAATGTAAAATAATTCAAAATTTTATATATAATTATATATAATATAATTATATACAACTAATGTTTAAACAAAAGTTTCTATTCTGAGTTAAAAAGAATGTGAAGAATTAAGGATGTTAAATTCATAAAATTCTAAGCTATCTTTAATAATTTTTTTTCTTTATTCTTCCAGTTGTGAATTTATTTCTCGGAAAAAGTGTATGATTAATCTATGTATTGATAGTTTAATAATTTACATTACACAACATTGCATTAACAGCATTACTTTTTTTTTGAAACAATAAGCTTACGATAAGTACTCGATGCCTTTTTGAATTTTTACTTAATTAACAGGAGTCAAATCACTTGAATTGCATTTAATGTTCTGTGAGATAATTCAATGAACATCAAGTGATGTTCATTATTTTCTCTCACCGAGAAAAAAATTGTTCAATTGGATAAATTAATTTAGTTCGTGTAATTAATCGATCAGAAAGCATTGACTGCGTTCAGAAAAAAAAACCGCTTTGCAACTGTTGTAAGATTCTTTAATATGATAATATTAGTTTATACATTTAGATCCAATGAGAGACTAAGGACAATCATGATAAAGAATTTTACAACAGTTGCAAAACTATTTTTTCTGCTGAACGTAGTTATTCTTTAACGATGTTAAATTGAATCTTTTTGAATTAAAAATTTATCGCTTAATCAATCGCGTAAAAAATCTATATTTTCTTATATCGATTTTGAGGATGAAAATCTGTTTAATATATAACTACATAATAAAAAATGAAGAAATATTTTATGAAATAATAAATAATTCAAAGAGAGTATTTACAATTTTTTATATCGTATCATTTTTTATATCGTTAAACTGATCACTCTAATTGATGAAACCGATTATTAGTTGTTTATGTTCACTTGCTTGTTATTTTGCTTACGCTGATATTAATCTTTGCAATATCCATTTGTTTGCGAAGACAGTCTATCCACGTGTAATCTCGAATAGCAGAGGACGGAGCAGTTGGGAGATGGCACAAAAAATTGAGCAAAACATGTTGAGGCTCAATGAAATGCGATAGAACGAAAGAAAACCGGTCAGGCTGGATTTTTGTAAATTCGACTTTTTGTTGATTCCGTACGCTCCAAGAACATATTCAGTAGATCGCGTTAATCCCGATACCCTAATAAGAAAGAGAAGGATGCGAGTACAATTGATTTGATGCGCCAAATTTAAAGAAGCACGTGGGTCATCTTATGCAATTAATGTCGCGGTATATTGACAAACAGCTAACTTGAAAATCTTAATTTAAAAATTTGCGCGAATTTATCACAATGAGATCGCAATTTTTTAGATCATAAAATTATACCTTATAATTAATTCATGCTTGATTTGACATCGTCGATGATATTAAAATAATGAAAGAATGTTTCTCTAAAAGTAATTCAAAATTTTGAATGTCATTTTGTCCTATTCTACATACTATCATTGAATTAACAATCGCGGATCAACTGTCAGCTTCTATTCGGTTACCACGACACAAAAGGATTCACGACGGGGGTGGGGGCTCACGAAGGTACCGCGGGTTCAAAGGGTTTCTTGGAGCGGTGAACAGAAAGAGAGAAAGAGAGCGTTCTCGAGATTCGAGATAAAGGGGGATCGTCTTACTCGCGGACATTCGTTTAATCTGTCTTCGAGGTGTTGGGCTGTGATCAATGGCAAGGCAGTAGTATATCCTTAATCGGTTTTCACAAACCGACCAGACGGCTGCCACCTCTCCAATTTGGAATCCTGGATTGTCCTTTTGTCTTGAGTAATACAACGAACGAGAAGATCGTAAAGAATTTGCCTTGAGCAATTCTTAATATATAAATCGGAAAAAGCTTATATCATAATATTGGAGTCAAATTAGAAACGGAAATTATTAACTTTTTGCAATTTGAATCTTTTTTTATACAAGCGAAATTAAGTTTTGTCATTCTTGCTTAAATTTCAATTTTTATTAAATAAAATCAAGTTAAAAATTGTTTGATAATGTAATAGAGAAAAGTGATCCATGTTGAAAAGTAATCCTGAATTTTTCTACATTTTTTGATAGTTAAAATAGTTGGTTAAAACAGCAAAAAAACTTGGGCTGGACAAAAAGATTTAGATTGAGACGGAGTAAAAATGTAATTGCAGATAGAGGGTTAATATATTATGTAGAATAATTAAATAGAAATATTAATTTATCTTTACATTGTTCTATGCTTTAGAATGTAAGTATGTTGTGCAATAAGGATTTTTTTATTGTTACTTTTTCTTGAGAATATGAGCTATTTAATAAAAGAAAAAGTAAAAATGAAATAACGACAGAAAGCATTTTTGATAAATTAAAAATACCGAAGAAGTGACTGCTCGCGCGCACGAATGGTCGTGCATGGCTCGATGAGGCGCGCATGTGTAAACGAAGGGTTTCTAGAACACCTAGCGTCCAATCAGGCCTCGTGATAACGCCCACACACCAATGGGAGACCCGCAGAACGCCCATTGATTAGATAGTAGCTGAATTTCTCTCACTATCTGAAGGAAGAGAAATCGATGACAAGCGCAAAAGTTACTAATTTTTTGCATTTATCAAATCTGCTGAAGCTCCGTGTCTCATAGGGTTGAAATTTAATTCAAAACGAGAGAAGAAAGTAAGAAAAAATTGATAGATCGATAAAACCGACTTCTTATAATCCGTATAAAAAATATAAATGAAGAAATAAATGATTCGTGTGGATCAATTAAACTAAATATGCCATTTTCTCGGTTCGATTAAGGGAAATTATACATTTGAATAAATTGGATAAACGTAGATACTTACAAAACTACCATAGTCGATGCGGTTTCGTAATTGATATCTCGGTGCTTTGTTGATCAGCCACAATAAATGATTCGCGATCACTGTGAGCGATCTTCCGTTGATTTATCACAACTGCAGAAACGCGCCACTTCGGGTCACCGATGGAACACGAGGAGACTGCACTTCACTTAAAGACAGTTTTTTTATATCTTCAAACATTTCGATCACCCTCACGATATCATAGAAAATGATCAGTTTTTCTATAATTTATCATTTTGACAGTTGATGAATTTACAATTGCTTGTAGATTCATATTGCATATAATGACGTTTCTTAGGCCCTTTTACTTGGATTGTTGTAAGCAAGAAGTGATTTAGTCAAGATTCTCGCAGGCGTCTGTGGATCAATTTTGACGTTTGCTTCGGAACGAACAGGTGCGTGCCGATGCGTGCGGCACGACGTCGCTGCGTGAACTGAGGCAGCTCCACCACGGTAGAAACTTAGCTGGACTCCAGACACGTTGTGCGTGGCAGAACGCGAGTTATACCGTGGTTGCCACCATATGTCGGCAGGCACCGCCTATGGGAGTGGCGGTGGCTAACCAATCGCCGACTGCTTCCCTTTTGAGGGTGCCTAATCGACGATAGCAACCCCTCTCGACCCACGGAGGAATCGATCACAGGAGGTTCCTCTCTGTGGCAACGGGATTTCTCTCGAACTTCGTGGTCTAAGGCTGCTCTGTTTCGATACATCGAGATTTGCACGGAAAATGATAGTAGTTTTGGAAGTTTCACACCTCTAACCTGTGAAACAAGCAAATGATATATTTGCAAATATTAAGTAGATTATGAAGAAATTAATAAAATTTAATAGAGAAAGAGTCTTTTTTATGTAATGTTAGTTTTATTTTAACGAACTTAATTATTTATGAAAGAGTAACAGAAATGTCAAATGGAATAGTAACAAAGCTTAAATCGAACTTATTTATAATTCACAATTATTAAGTATTAGAGATTACATTTTATTTATTAATTATTTGTGAGGGAATTACAGAAGGAATAGAATAGTAACAAAGTTTAATCGAGCTTATTTATAGTTTATAATTATTTTTAGATTGTATTTAATTTGTTAATTACACTAAAATTATTTAACATTTGACGATAGATCAAATGATATTTTAATACTGTATATTTTAATTGTCGAACAAAAATATTTAATTTTCAGAATTATACAATATTCATTATAAAAGAACGAGTATTAATTGACTAATCGTGTGATGCAATGGCTTGAGTTTGTAATCAGCTGGCAATAGAGTGTCCCTTGCAGGAACCTCCTATTTCCTACCTTCCCTATCCCGTTGCCTCCCCCAACCCCAGGTACCCGCATCCAAGACAACGGCCCGTTACGCTCCGATCGAACTCGAACCCACGACGCAAACATATCTGCCGAGGTGAACGCGTCCTCGGAATTGAAGTTGCGATCTCAACCCAGAAAGAGGACAGACATCGCGGATATATCGCTTCAACTTTTCGAAAGCTAGAAACAATCGTTTCAATGTTGTCTATTCTCTTTATACACATCACGAATGTGATTCGTGATCTTTGCTGTTCGTTTTGTACAGCTTCCTCTAATTCCTATATTCGTCGCCTGACGATACAGAGGCATGTCAGGTTGCTTTCGAAATTCTTATCTTATGCTAGATAGTGTAAACAATGGTCTTTGTAACTTTGCACAGTATTTCCAATATTTTGAATTAAATTTATATATATAGATAATATTCATTTTTTCACTCTTATAAAATGAAGTTTATCGTGTCCGACGATCAACTTCCGTGCTTTGCTCGCACGTGCGATTTGATGCGTTTACTCTGACACGTGCGTATAAAAATATATTTCTGACGTTACTTCCTACCACGTGCATACAGGTGTTAAAACTATAGACTTAGGTTATCTAAAAATAAATTTTTGTTTCTTAAATGTAACTCTAAGTAGAACGAAATTTTCGACCAAATTCCTTAATTTCTGTTTGTAAAATGTTGTTCTTTCTGGTCTTTGATATTTTCATCATTGCTATGGAAACCGAAACGTCTCGTGCACAATTCAGTAACTAAATATTTATTTTTAGATTATATGTATAATGCACATTTCATGTTTAATCCTGCTTGAATTGAAGCAATTTCCTAAAATGGAAAATAATTTTTTAATGTTTTACATATTTTTCATAATTACATTATATACATTGGAAAAAATACCTGATATATTAATTGGAATTCTGGTTAACAATGGACAAATCAAAATTTTTAGTTGAATCTATTATAATTGTACATTAAAAAAAGTTGAGAAAACTAGAATTCTAATTGATGTGATTAAAATCTTCTGATTCGTTTATTTTCAACAGAAATTTTTCTCAGTGTGTGAAATGTACAACTATCTTTAGCTGTGTGAAGTCATCTGGAAGAAATCAGACACTACCCTTATATTTTTCCAAGCCTTTGATATATTACAACGTTTTAAATAAGATCAATTTTTGAAAGTTGGAATGTCGCAGGAACATTTTACACCGGATGACGTTCTCTCTTCGCTCTATCTATCCCTTTCTCTCCTCTCTCATCCCCCACATCCTCTGTAGACCCATTAAACATGGAAGGAACCGTGGAATCGGGCGGGGTGGAGAGGGACAATGGCGGGAGGAGAGAGACACAGTTCGAGGCTGTTTAAATACAGAGGGTGTGCAATCAGGAGTGTTTGCTGCCCCGCGCGAGTGAGTGAGCGAGCGAACGACTGAGCGGATCAAAGGATAAACGTTGGTGGGTTGGGGTGGCTGATAGCGAGCTGATTTGATTGTCGGCCTCCGCTATTGTCCCCGAAACTGGCCTATTGTACGCTTCCGTGACAGTACACTCTGGTTACTTGCACACAGATACTGCTCGCGTGTACCGGCGAGTGCGTTCCTGTGCATGACACTATCTCCCCGTTCGCGATGTCGCGTCGCGTCCCGCCGTTTCTACGTAATAAACGCACCGCGAGATCGCACGATGCAACCGCTCTCTTTCTCTCTCTCTCTCTCTCTCT
>NW_012130065.1:14952191-14990034 GCF_000143395.1 Atta cephalotes
CGTCGTCGTCGTCGTCCGTACCGTCCGTCCGTACTACGTACTACGTAACGTCCGTCGTACGTACGTACTACGTCTCTCTCTCTCTCTCTCTCTCTCTCTCTCTCTCTCTCTCTCTCTCTCTCTCTCTCTCTCTCTCTCTTTCTCTTCTCTTGTCTCTCGAGACAATTATTGTGAATTATTGTGAAAGAAAGGAAAAGATCGCGCCCATTATAATTTTTACGAGTCTTTTCTGACGAGCCATTAATTCGCCTTATCACTTCGTGAAATTTTTCTTTATTAAACATTTTTAAACGAATTTTTTTCGTTTATTTAAATGTTCTACAAAATATCTAACAAAATATTATATAAAAAGTTAAAACTGTGCAATTGAGAATTAAAATTATTTCTTGTTGTTTTCTCGTTTCTTCGTAATTAATCTCATAAGCAATTGCGAAGCAGTGGCGACATATCATACCGTTTGAGAAGGTCAAATTTTCGGGCTTATCTGCGCATCTGCCTCGCATTTGCATACAATGCTAGTCGCGTGCCTCAGCCAGCAACGTGTAGGAGGAGACTACATCCCCTCTCTCTAAACTTTTAAATATTCTGTCACCTGTCAGCTACGTGCGCGCGTCCTTAAGTGCAATGCTTACTTAATGGCCTCTGATTTCCATTATATCGAGGGATCATACCTTTCCTTTCTTGTTATAATTTGGAGCAATCTATTTTTTCCACATATCTACTTGTTTAAAATATATTTATTATAGATATATCCTGGAACTTGTGTCTGTTTGGTGATGCAATTTCATTTACATTTCCGACGATCACTCTTTTCAGCGATTCTTACCTGGTTGAAAGCCAGATGACAAGAATATAACGTCGGTAATCCGCTCACGTCTCCGAACTCGTGCCGGCTGCTTCCGGTTTTTCAAAGCGATGCTGCCTTCTGGATCCGAGATCTCTATGATCTGATGTGAACTCCATAATCCATTCAGCACGAGTCAATCCTCCGGCTGCTTTGTAAATCGTTGGGGTTACGAACTCGTTCGACAGAAAAACGTTATTGACACGTACACATACATAAATTCATGTTTATTGCAATTGTTGCACTTCAGAGGATTAATTCGCTGACAAACATAGAGAAATTAAATCGGAACAAAATATTCATTGATATTTGTCAGATTACTACTTTTCGCGTTTACTTTGCATCTCAATTTTTTTTCTTTCGGCGGCGATTTCCGCCGGCGGAAACTATGAAAACATTATGGCTTTGTAACGTGCCCTCAAAAAAATTGATATCCATTGTCCCCGCGTTTAACCGATGTTACCCCGGAAAACGCGCCCTTTAGATCAAGAAAAAAAACCACCCCTCTGTGTATCCTTTAGGGCATTGCGACATATGCCTCGATACGACCTACGACGAAAAGTTTTTCGTAATCACCGGCCAATCATCTTTCACTTCGGCAGGAAACGCGTGCGCAAGAGGGTTAACTTCGACAAGGAGGCGGAAAGGGTTCATCACACTCTTTCATCTCAGTTTTTATAAAGCGATCATACGATTTATCGATAGAAAAAATTTGTATAGATCAAACATGTCTAGAATGATTCATAGAAAGATTTTCTCTGTTAATTTTGACTCATTTAATTACGTAATTGGAAGGTCTGTGGTTCACACGAATGATATTTACGCTCCCCTCACTTTCTTTCTATTCTCCCACATTCATTACATTATGTCGAGAATCTTATCTGTCAGGTAGCGATAGTAATACGATTTCAATGACTAAAGTTGAGATTAATAGCATTTTCTAACGACAGAGAAAAAGGGGATGTTCTTGGAATTCATAGAATGATGTCGTATCTCTAGTAGAAAAGAATTCAATGATTATCTAGAATATTGTCGTGTGTCCGTTTTTTTTTTGGACAACGTGAAGCGACGTAGGAAGTTTTAAGATTTAAGTACCACATGTTGGTTTCCCTTTGACCGAAGGACTCCCGGCTTCTCATTGTGTGCCAATTGAGCCTCGTTTAAGGAGGGGGTGGTAGGTTAAATTGATTTAAATTGGTCTCGAAGAGCGCGCCCGCTCTCGCGGAGCGGAGTGAAAGGCAGGGAAAAATATCTTGCTCCTATCGCCAAGTCGAATCTTTTCATGATACGGGAGCATTTATAGAATTCCGTACCTGTCTCTTTTTCGTAGGTCACTATTATACATTTTTTTCTGAAATTTCGTCGTATTACAGTCTCCCATTAGGGCACCCGTATGCTCTCAGCTGCGAATTCACGATAGGCGTACACGCGTTATATCACGTATGAGCCTATTTATAGATCAACTATCATGCGTAGGATCTTTGGCTTCTCGATTTCGGCCGATTTTTTCCTTTTCTATTCTTCTTCGAATTTATTTCTTGGCCAGCGAGGTCGAGATACATCTAAATACATGCCATCGTGCTGTGATCGAGCGATTTACCGGAAAATTTTTTATTATGTTCAGTTCAACGAAAATCAATCGACATTTCCAGAATCGATTAAAAAATTATATAAAGACATTCTGTGATTTCATATTATTTGATTTTATCGAAAGCTGAAAAAATATGTATAGAGTTATATTCGTAATATTAAATAATTCTAAGCGATTGACTTGAATGAAACAACTTCACTAAAATTGCCTTATTAAAAATTGATATTAATAAAAAGTAGTGATTAATATTGATTTAAATTAATGAAATACAGATCGTGTTTGATCTAAGAGATCACTTTTTTTTTTAGATCACTTATGAAACTCTAACCTTTTGTTAAAGGACTGTCTCTTCCGTTACTTTATTCGAATGCACGCGAGCATTACGACGCAATGGTTTCGCATAAATTAAAACGTTTACTCGACCCTTCAAGTCCGAAAATGGCCGATATCCCGCGGGGAAGATCCTCCGCAACGGAAACTAGACACGCGCGGCCGATATAAATTTTACAATTTTTAAAAACCACCCCTCCTTTCATGTGAAGGGCTGCTCAGTTTAATTTTATTCGCGTTACGACATAAGCATCAGGGTGGACGCACAAATATCGGTCTCGAATATTGAAATACCAGTTGGAATATCGTTCGACGATATAAGACTCAAAGAGTCACATCTCCAAAGTCTTGCTGCTTCTTCTATTTGTACTTCGTAAATCCCTGTAATTCTATATGATGGGTATCTTGCAAAAGGGGTTATCAACAAATGTGTTCAAACATATAGGGTGTCACTAGACGCGAAAGGGGCCCAGCTAAGATCAACCAACCCTTCGTGTCAATAATCAACCCTGTAATCCTTTCAGCGCGAGGGATCCGACCGATGCGCTTGTAACCGTTGAGAATCGATTTACAAATGACTTCTTAATTTAATAATCATAGTCTATATTTTCTTTGCTATGTAAGAAAAAAATTTAACCTACCATTTTATCTTAAATTGCAAAACGTGGTAGAAAGGATTAGACAATTCTTTTACACGTAACAATTGTAACATTAAAAAATGATGATATTTCATCAATGCTTATTGAAACACAAAAATATTTATTAATAATATATTAAAAATATATTAAAAGCATTTATTAACAATATATTGGACACGACAAAATGTCAGACCGCAACTGTAACTTTTCTAACGTTTGTAATATGTCTTAAAATTGACAATAGCCTTTAACAAGTTCTCATGATGGATTAGGTATTCTTCTTTTAAACGCAGGCACGAGCCACGACTCGACAAAGGTAGGCAGAAAACACGCGGTCCTGCGAAAAGGTTCGCATTCTCAGCACAAGGCGAATTTAATCCAGAAGCTATAAGACTGCAATTACATCCACACTATTCGTGAAAACAGTTTGACGTTCCAGACATTAAGATTGAACTGAAAGACCAACAATGTCGAGTTTTCAAAAGTTATTGCCACTACATCATCATACATCTCGACATGAGATATTTCGAAAATAGTTGGTTCTCGAAAAGCTTTGGTATCCGCAAAGAATCAGTCCCATCAGAGCCTTCTATTTTTGACCGCCTTTGGCACGCGCCCCTTTTGGATAGGAAACGCTCGACTTCGTTTACATCGGCTCTATGAATGGCCGATCGCGGTCTATTAAAGTGAAATGATTATCTTCTGTACTGACAGACGAGCAGATTTCTGTAGAGGGGTGAGGTAGACGTTTGCTTGACTGTAATTCTATATGGAAGCGCGTTCAATGAAAGGAGCATACGATATTAGAGCTCATAAATTGCATTAATTAAGTTTTTGGATGATCAATTATAAATGATTTAGAAATTTTTCTTAGTCTTTTAATATATAATATAAATTAAGCTTCATTAATTGTTTCAAAATTATTTCATTATATTTCAGAATTAAGCATTATGTAGCAGACTTATATTCTATAAAGCATTCTACATAAAATTTTTGTAAAATTTAGATAAATATTATTACAATATATTGGATATTAACAAAAACATTTGTTAAAATGAATGAGATATCTTTTATGTGCATGTGATACTTTTTGAATATAATAAATGAAATGTTATAAAAGAACAAAAAGAATAGTTGTTAAAGTATTTAAAAATTTGCTTAGATGTAGATTTGAAAATTATTTTGTTGAACCATCAAAATAATTATGTAGGACACTTAAACGTTAACAATGCTTCAGAAAGTTTTAACGTTCTAGCAATTGATATTTAAGCATTCTACATAATTATTTTGATAGTTCAAACAAAATTAATTTCAGATTTATATCTAGCTGAATTTTTAGATATTTTATCGAAATTGTTTTTTTCATGTAGATGTTCTGCACTTACAATATTAGATACAAAAATATTCTTTTATGGAACTGAGAGTCGAATATACTTGCAAATTTCATTGTTAATAACCGCCATTCTATAGATAATATGTTTTTAATAACATAGTGGGATTTAAAATATTACAATGATGGAAAAATAAGATGCATTTCGCAACGTTCGACGTAACTACCGCGAAACCCTATCTCTATCAGTGATGCATTAAAAGCGCCATAAAAGGGCTTGTCAAACGGCAATCATCCCCTATTATATAACGTCACTCCCCTCACGATGCTCCACCGTTGCTGACTCGTGTGAACTCTGCGGAAAAGATAGGAAGATAGTGGAATTGTGGTCGGAAAATAATGCCGCGGCTCACGGCAGAAGAGGTAAACTGATCGGTCATGTCATGCCTTATTGGCTCGTCAAGCCGCCCACATCGTACGATTAAAGCTTTCGCTTTTCGCGTAGTGACCTTCTCACAGCCTCCCACGATACTCTCACATCTTTCATGAAATCCCCAGATTAGGAGCAAAATAAGCACATTCAGCAGTTCACTATTCAAAAAAATAAGTGGATTAAAAGAAATCTTAGATATAAAGTAACATTTATAAATTACCTAACCTATCTTCAGAATTCTGAGAAATTATTTAGCGAGAGGAGAATCTGGATTTCAAATTGTATATTATTGAATTAAACTCTTTAGATAATTTATAATAATATATAAACGGTCAGATTGCAGGACAGATTTTAATTTGTAATTTTATATGCCATGTATTTTTTTGGTATGCGTATGTTTATATACGTGTTTTATACTTTACATAAGTATCTACAATATATATCTTGAGTTTTCAAATGTTCTTCGCTATAAAACGCTATAAAAGATATAAGGTTACAAATAGAATTTTTTTTATTAGACTTTGATGGCTTTTATTCTTCAAAGAGCGTGAAAATCACGTGCCATCTAGATCTGCCGGATAGCTTGCGGAAAAACTCACTTTGCGAGGCGCGTCGGTGCAGCCTGTTAACCTTATCAGGATATCGCCGTTTAACGACACGGTACATGACGGCGAAAGGACCACCTGGCGTCCGCAACCACGTGTCGGGCCTAGTGGACACGTGTCCGCTATGCATGTCCTTCGGAAAGCAGCGCTCGTGCCATTCGCGTATCTAACTGTGGAAACGTCGCTTCGCAAGCCCCTTGAAAATATTATCACCATGTAGCCACCATTATCTCTCGGTAACTAATCACCATCACACGCTTACACACTTAGAATGAGTCTTCATTATCTATTACGTTTATTCGCACGCTAAAGACTAATTATATACTAAGAAATATTATATGGTTAATAAAATCTGAGTGCGATTAAAAATCTTTGAAACAAAGATAGTACTTAAGAAGAATTTTAAAGACTGTGCATGTGGCACACAAAAAACTTAAATAAGTAAGAAGTAAGAAATAAATTAATTTTTTGGATTTGTCACTACTTATGTTATTGCCTTACGGTCTTTACTGAGATTGGCCGATTCGCTTATTGCCCTATGTTTTTCAAAATGTACGACTTTAACTTGTGAACCTAAAATTTGTTTGTTCTAAAATTCGGCGAGTAATATACACGTTGGTTGTACGAATGGCGCATCAGCAGACTGACGCTATATGTGAATGCATCTTCGAGCGTCCAAATAAACCAATATTTTTCCCATGGATATACATAAGCGATTCTTACGACGAGGGTGCACTTCACTGACAGCATGGGGGTACGGGTGCGCCGCATACATGCCCCATGCTGCGCGGAGCAATACGCTACCAGTCCGAAAGCAGCCCCATAAACATCCCGCGCTCGCTTTACTTGGACCTCGAGTGCGCTCATGTGAATGCGCCGTTCGAGTGTCTCGCGAATCGAATCGTTACTACTTTAACAAACTGTTAACAGGCCGTACGAGACAATTCATATTGGAATAGCAGACAATGCGGATAATAATTCTGACGAATCGCGCTCATTCGCGTTAACTTGCGCCGTGCATAATAGCCAATTGTGTTTCTTTTTTCCTCTGCTTTCATGACACATTTTCAATGATAAATCATCTTTATCGCGATACTTTGCTCATAATATCATCCTCTGTCTTGAAGTTTAAGTATTTGTACAGAATTTGCAGCAACATTGCTTATGTAATATTGTTGGAACATTGCAGCGTTGCTGTAATATTATTGAAATGATCTATGCTATATGTATATATCTTATTTGTATATCTCTGTGCTATATGTCTTTTGTCTATAATATTTAAATAAGTTTAAAACATTTAATTTTAACATGAATTTTAATTTACGATGCTTGTGAATTTTTTGCGCACTTTGACATCGATATGGATTTTATGACATAAAGATTACGCGATTTCTTCCGTGTTTCCAGATCCATTCTTGGAATGCCACTTTTATGATGATCTTGACTTCTAACTTAAACGCTATATTAGTGAAGATGTAATATCAGAGCCACACGATGACAGAATGCGATTTTATTTTAGATGGCTTTGTTTTTTTTTTTGTATTTTATTAGTTGATCGTTTAATTTCAGTATATTAATTTAGTTTATCTGTTATATTTAAATTTGTTTTATATATAACATTGAGGACCCAATCGGGCTCGAAACGACATCTGTTATTTGTTATTTGTTTTTAGACCATGGTAATTATATTTGTTTACTTTATTTACATTGTTGTTTTTTGGTTCATAGCTTTTCTAAACTTTTATTTTTAATTTTTATTATTGAACGATGTTATATGATGTATTTTAAAACATTTAACGTCGGTGTGCTATAGAGACAGTCGACAGATTATAAAAAGGGTTGTCAATTTTGATAGTTGGTAGGACGAAAGACAAGGAGATCGGTGATCGATTGGTTTGTAGAGAGATGAGGAAACATCGACTGGTAAGAACGTTGACAGCTCGAACCCTCTGCCTGACCTTCGGATACGGATGCCAGCAGTACAAATGAACGGAATTAAGGGGCTTTTAGAGGCGTACGTGCACACACACGCTAGTCGCATTCAGTAAGGGTAGATAACTCCCGGGAGAATCACGAGGGGGGCAAGAGCGATGGTCGCGGGGAACGAAGAGGGAACGTTCGAGGGGTGCTCTTTGATTGGTGTGGGAAGATTCACCGCCAGTTAAGCTCTGCCACTGACTGCTCCTGCTAGGGAATTTCCCGATGTAACACCCACAAAGGAAACGCAAAGGGTGGTCATATATATATTCTCTAATTGACGATTACTACCGCTGCTATTTACTTACATTACTTCGCTAAAATTACCTCTTCAGACTTGGAGTTTCTCCGACACCTCATACATGTCATGTTTTCCGCGAATTCGAGAACTACAACGTATACAGAGATATCATTGTCTTTTGTATCTAATTGCACTACTTTTCTCTAACTTATACAATCTCGATAATATTAACGACACGATCTCTCAAATTTTCGGTGATTATGGGGACCATAGAATTACTGATTCATTGGGTGATCAAACAATCGGGAGGGTTGCATGTAGTAACGTTTATCTAACGGGTGTCATAAACACGCCCCTTCCGTCGTAGTCGTCTCCGTCGTCTGGCTTCCCATTGTCTTCCCGATACAAAGCCACAAAGCGATCCTTGCGTCGCGCCTGGCAATGCAACGGCTCGGCCGAGAAATTGCACCAAGTCGAGCGGTTTGTACCGGTCGTGGTTTGAGATGTTTATCTTGCGGTAGGCAAGCCAGAATGATGTGCCTTTACTCTGGTACATATCTCGAGAGCAACGCAGTTAGGAACAAACGCGCGTGCTCCCGGCTCTACCTAAGATCCTCATCTAGGGATGGACACTAATTGAAGCAGTTAAAAGGACTACCCTAATCAGGAGCCGGATCCACAACTATAATGCCTTAAAGTGGCGTGGCGGACAACCTCCCTTTAATTCGTTTATTGCCCTTATAAGCGCCGGCAGTAGCGTGTCAATTTAGAATAAAGATTTTGTTAGAGATTTCCGATCGCCGTAATTTAACGTAATTCGCTCATTTTTTCAAATAATTCTAACGTCATCACGCGAATCGTCCTGACGGTCTAGACAGCACATCGCTGTACAATGATTTCAGACACGATAAGCCATCATCGTTCGCTAATAATACCGTGTCTACCGTGTCATTTCGCCGCTTTGGAACATCACGCGTCGCCCGTACTATGAAGCGAAGGTATGACGCTCCAATGTTCTGGAATTCGACCGACCATATGCCGATGAATCTACCCCCCGTGAAGTGGCGAGCGGTCTCCATTCACCGTGAAGAATTTATTCACCGCCGGCGCTAATTTTTGTTTAACCGTTGTGACGAGAGCTTGAAGCGATGTTCAAAGTTGCAAAGTATCAGTCTCTTTGCCGTTTGTCTTAGGTCTTTTCTCGCGCCATTTCCTGCCGATCGTCGAGACTATGCTCGTTCGCGAACAATATCCATTGCTCTCTTTTGTCTCGTCCTTTCAAAGGACGCAGTCTCGAGGGCTCGAACGCTCTTGGGAGATCCTTTTTCGCTTTCATTTTCTTTACAATGCTGAAAGCCGCAAATGATACTACTTTAAAGTTTAAATTTGATACAAATATACATATGCTATACATGCTTTATAGGTGAACATACTGAAAAATATTCTGGTTAAATCAACAAAAGGGCAACAAGAATGACATTTGATGAAGGAGAATTTTTGATTATGACCTAATCAGAAACTCTGTTTGATCTCATCAAAATTCTTGTTAGATCCTTTTAATGGTTTAATCAGAACATTTTTTTGTTAGTGTACGATATTAGTGTTTTTAAATTATTGAAGAGAAAGAGAGCCATATCTTTGAAAACAATGAAAATTATATTGAGAGACTGGCGACTCATCTCTAATGAGAGCAAATCGAGTTAGCTCAAGTTTCGTGTACATATTCATTTAATTCATCCTCTCGTAATCGAACAGAAGGAGCCGCATTAAGAGGTGAATCATAGGTTAACGCAACGCGGGTCTACATTCTCTCTTTTTGTCTTTCTTTCTCCTCTCCTCTCCGCATCATAATAATTGCAGTTTGGATCAGGGGAACGGCAGCAGAAAAGAGGACTGGATGGTAAGGGAAGGATAGATCCCGTGCGATACGTTTGTTCCCCCGTGCCACGACGCAATTTGTGGAAATAATGATTGTATAATTGCTCTTTTTTTTAGGGTTGGCCTAAAAATCGCGTGCCGCGTGAAACGTTTTCACGCTACTGGAGGCCCCGACGGCTTTTCGAGAAGTTAATTATTGTTCCGCTTACTTTTTCTCTCTCTTTTCTTCGGAGCTACTTTAACTATATTTTTTCAATTAAGGGGCTGCTGGAGCGAATTTGATCGATGTCGATAAAACAGATTTTTAATTCCAAATAAAATATTACGTATCAAGAAAACGTTACATACATTAATTAAAACATTACGTACATTAAGCAAAATCATTAAGTAAAACATTACATATATTTCTTGCTCTACATCACTTAAATGTGAGATTATGTATTCAAATCATACTTCTCAAGCAATTTTTCTTGTGAGCTTCAGAATCATAATTTGAAGATCTCATAATACTCTTATAAATTATTCAAATAGTGAAAAAAAATTAAATCCAAACTTTTTGTTTGGATATATGCTTGCATTCATTTATATGTGAAGAAAGAACCTACATGATTACAGAAAACTGTAATTTACAATTTTTTTGTGGAAGGTATTTGCGTTTTTTCTTTTATTCTGGAGAAGAATTTTTTATTCTGTGTAAAGAAAATATTATTTGAGAAATACGAATTGAGAAATAACGCTCCTTTGGTAACTTCAGCATCGCCTTAAGTAGCTTGCAGGATTAATAATCATTAAAAAAGGTTCGCAAAAATCATTATTTGGCGAAAATTTTCTCTAAAGAAAACTCCGTTTATCACGCGAGGAATCACTCGCTGAAAAGTATGGTTTCATCATAAGACTCCATATTGCCACCTCCGCATCTGCCGTAAATACTTCTCTAATTTATGCCGTTTTAAACGCTCGACACCCCCTTCGATGATGTGCGTGAGTCCTCGCGTAAAGTATCTAAAAAAGCATACGCTCTCGTCACATCGGGACAGAACTGCAGACTGCGATGCGATGTAGGGGAGGCACGATGGCACCAGTTGCTTGGGACTATAATCGCTGCAATTACGTATGGAAATTCCTGATTCATCCGATCATGTTCGATAACAGCCCTGCTTTTCACGTGAATTTTCAATGCTTCGCTGCTCACGGACAATTTCCGTTCCGTTCAATTTTATATGATAAATTCGCGAGAGAGGGACTTTACATTACAATTGATTGGTTCATTACTCATGAAGATCGTATGAAGAATTTCTTTAATCCAGAGTACATTCGCATTCGAACGTGTGTAAACACGCTGGATTTCTCGTCGGATGTTTTTCGTTATCGTCGTTTACGCGCGTTTCGGTACGATGCATCAATAGAAAGATGATCTCGAATGGAGCCTCTGAAAAGGCCTCCCTCTCTGAGGAGCCCTTTATGCAAAGACATGTCTGTCGCGATGCTGCGCGAGGCAGGGTTTGAGAGTCTCAGGTTTCCGCGCGCCGTGTGTGGCGCCTCAGGTGTCTTCGATCCTTTTCATAAGCAAATATGCGATTCATAGCTTTCACAGTGATGGTTCATTGCGGCAATGCGTTACCGAGAAAAATCATGAATCAAAATCACAATAATTCTTTTTATTCGAGAATACCTAGTATCTAAATAATATGAACGATATAGTATTATCTAGCCTATCATTTATTATTTATTAATCCTTAGTATGCATGATAATATTCTGATTATACACTGTTAAAAAATACATGAAATTCAATGTACTTTTAAGTTACACAAGTACACTGAAAAAAAATATATTCAATTTTAATAAATATTTAGTTGAATACTGTCAACTAAATATTTATTAAATATAAAGATATTTGACAAGAAATTTGATTTAACAATCATTTTTTTTATTGAACAAATATTTATTTACTGTAAATAAATGTTTAGTTGGCAGTATTGAATTAAATATTTATTAAAATTAACTATATTTTTTTCTCAGTGTACGCAGTTTAAAAATCAATAAAATTAGGCTTATTATTTAGCTTATTCGACGCATTTTTCGACGCAAAAGAATGTGAGAATTGATCTATAAATGAGGTGAAAATTACAAAAGTACAAAGTGAAGAAATTCACTAGAATATTTATAATTTAATTGATTAATAACTAGTGAATTTGCTTACTTTTATAATTTTCATCTCATTTTAAGATACACAACTCGACTGGTAGAAAAAAGCATCGCTCTGCCCCGCAAACTGAAATATTAATTTTTAAATGAATTTTTGACGACTATTATAAGTTAGGAAATTTATCACAGTCACGCACAGGACATTATTAGGGCACTACTATGGAAGTTACATACAAATTCAATAGTAATATCCATAATTCCTTCAGCGGTTTATCCCTTGCTAAAAAGTATTTGTGTACATTTGCATAAAATTTAATGTACTTTATATAAGATTTTTATAAAGTTTAATGTTCATGACATTTCAACAGAAACAGTGACCCGTATTCAGAACGCACTTACAACGATGTAGCATGCTAACATACTATATTTTACGTTACGCATATTATAGAATTTCAAAGATAAAAATGGGTTCTGAATATGGGTAAATAAAAGTATCAATGTGTACGAAATTTTAATAATTGTATGTGAAATTTAATTGTATGCAAATGTGCATTAAATATAATGTACATACATGTTACATTCATTACAGAGACTAAAAATAATTTAATATATACACGAAATTAAATGTCTGTTAATACCCTAGATAGCAAATTGGTAGGCTGCTGTCAATTTGCCTGAAATTTGTTGTTGAAGTTGCCTTTAATATTTATGAAAATAACTTCCGATTTTGCCCATTAGATTGCCGACTTTTATTGCCACTAACTTTTAAAGCAAATAAATATCTAAAACAAAGCGAGACATACCTAATATATAAATACCTAATAAAACGCATGCGCATGTGGTCATGTACTATTAAAAACTCTTACGAGCATGGCAACTTGAGGGCAACAGTTGCTTTCTTATAAACCGATCGTATAATGAGTTGTTTGAAATCACAGAACAACAATGACGGAAACAGTTTCCGTCTAAAATCTTACTCCCATAAGTTGCCAGTAATCTGGCGGTATTTTGAACTGAATGAGCGTTGTTGAGCTGTCCGAATGTGAACGAAATATGATCGAAGTTCTCAGTAATAAGCGTGATAAAGTATCAGGAGATTTCATTTACTTTTACTGACTAACTTTATTATAAACATTTTAAGAAAAGTATTAGAGCCCTTGATGCTCAATTTAAAAAAATTATTTTATTAGAACGCAGTTAAAAAATTCTTTTAATGCTATCTTTTATTCTATTCTGTATTGTTTTTTAGAATCGAGAAATTTAACTCGATATATCTCTCTGATGGCGACGCTCAATTTTCATTCAATTGACAGAAATTGGACTATATATTTTATATGAAAATAATTTCCAACAGATTGTAGCAACATTTATGACAATAAGTTTATTACAACATTTCCGCTTATTTGTGCAAACAACCGTTATCCATATAATGCCTCTAGGTTGCCCTAAATAAAATTATTATTGTCCTGGTAACAGCAACATGATAGCAATTGAAGAGAAACTTGTGCTAAGTATCTATTTCTTTTCTTATACTAAGGAACGTTTTGTTATCTGGGGTGATATTCAATATAAACGTATAAAAAATACACAAACTGCAGTAAATAGTGTTAAAGAAAAATGAAGTTTACAGCTCGTGAGCGCTCAAACTGAACGCAGCCAATGGCTACGGTACCAGTGGTATCTAACAAGAATTTCGAGTGTTGAATTTCGCAACCGTACGATCTTAATCATACAAATATGATAATCTAGATTTTTTTATGGTGTATAATTCAAAAGGTGGGATCGTACGTGAAAGTATGGTAATTTGATACCAGTATATATGCGATTTAGTGTGTAACAATACTATCATTATTGCGCTTTATTTACTTGAGATTGTTGAGTTACAATTTCGTACACTTTACTGTAACTAGATGTATGTTTACATTAAATTTAAGTAACGTGTATTGAAATTTTGGTTACTATATTAAAATAATCGTCTATTGAAATTTAAAATATGTGAACTTACTTGTAATTTCAATTTCATTGACAACATTAAATGTTTTTAATGTAACTGCTTGAAATTTGTTTCCGTTACATGTACGTGAAATTTAATGTGGATTTTTTAAGTGTAGGTAGGTTGTTCATGTCCCAAGTTAATTTTCATCATTTTTACAAAAATCATTTATTTTATTGAAGTGATTTTTATATTATCTTTAGAAAATATTTATATTAAGAAAAAATAAACATCATTATTTAGCTAAATACTCCTAGTATTTCAAAGAAAAGAAATACGCAAGACACTAATGATCCAATCGTGTGTATAAAGAGTTAATAATTGTGCCTATATATTTTATGACTGCTACAAGCAATATTTGGCGAAAGTTGCTGTAAGTACGTATATCAACGTAAAGGCCAACGGCCTCATCAGGAACCAATGAATAATTATCATCCAGTAACAAGCGAAATATCGCGTACATAGAAGTAATAATTATAAACGTGCACGCGTTTCTGCTTTAACCGAGCAGGTGATGCACGAGGCGAAATAGATAATGGCTGAAACAAATACGCGATGATTATAACATACGGGCTGATTATCTGTCCTGGACTTTCCGTATTTTGCTTTTACCGCGCGCACGTTTCCTGTACCGCGTATTCATTAGTAATATCTGTCTTGCCAATTCATCTTTGAGCTTTTACATCACGATAATGTCACAATAAATATATTCTTTTTGCATGGAATATCGCGTGTATAAAGTAGGTCTTTGCTAATAAAATCGGAGAATAATTATGAAAAAAGGTACGTGGAAAATATAAAATTTATTTATTATATTATTACAATATTTTACTGTTATTATAATATTCTATTATTTTTTTATTCTTCTATAATATTCTTTATTATTTTTCGATTTATCTCTATTTTATTGTTCGCAACATTATTGTAGTTTACATTTTAAAAGGAAATATTACTTTACTTGTATGTATATTTTTTATCGAATCGATTCATTTTTCTTCTCTCATTATATTACTGAGTACCGCTACTTACAATTAAATTTTACAATTTCAATATTTCAATTTCAAATTTCAAATTTTACAATTTCGCAAAAATTTCAAAATACGCGGGGTTCAAGCAAATGACTCGATTCAATTCGAGTGAGTAATAATGTCACGAGATGATTAACTTTTCGTGGCACATTTGAAGCGTCATCAAAGCATCGTTTAGAATCGTAATCGTGTCGAGTGCTGGTCGTGACTTGTACGTAACCCCTCTTTCTTTCATTAGACACAGGGCGACATCCCCCCACATTTCGACACGAGTTTACTCACCTAGTCTACACTTCCGCATCAGTGCAATATGCCTCGGAATGCATTCGCTATGCTCCTGCAGCATCATCCCCATTTATTTTTGGGAGAAAACCCCCCTTTCGTTTTGATGATCCATATGCGAGAGAAGAACCTGATGTTGTTGAAACGTTTCGATGCACTCCGCATAAAATATCCCCGTCATCGCTGAATAATATATATCCGAATAGAGGAGTCATGTTTTTATATTTAGATGCTTGCAACAAATAATAAAATTTCTATAGCTATATATGTTGCCTGTTAGGAGCATTTCGAGAATTTAAATCTTTTAACGACAATTTTAAAAATGATATTTCCATCGTAAAATAAAAATTAAATGTACTATTATGACAATGACAAATTATTTTGAATAATGAATTGAAGCGAACAGCGAAGCATTGTCAAAATTATGCAATATTTTTAATGATCATCTATATTTTTCACATCGAGAAAACGAGGGATTTTTTAACGAATAAAATCTGGAGTTATAATGCTGTGCTAAATAATGTATAGTTTTGAACATTTTGGACGAAAATGTTGATACAGTACAGTTGTTATTACTTTTTATTTTTACATATAATTATATATATTATAGATCAACAAAAATAAATGCAATTACAAAATAGAGTTAAAAATGTTTTCCAAGAAACCGTTTCATCTTTGGATGAAATTATTGATACAATTAATAAATAATGTATATTCATATATTAATAATAAAATCTATTATCTTTTATTAAACAAAGGGAGACATGAAAAAGTTCCGATGTTCGTTCTTTGTATACCATTCAAATTAATTTTTAATTGAGTTATAAAGGATAAGAATATTTTTCTTTTGTGATCACATTCAATTTATATAATTGTATCACATATAAAATATAAATATAACATATAAAATAAAAATTTGTAAATTAACGATTTTCTGCTTTTTTATTTGAAAATACTTTATTGTATAGTAGTAACCGCGCTGTGACAATACTTAATTTCGTTCAGCACATATCTCTTCTTTATCGTATATAATTCATTTGATTGCACTTATAACGTTATCGCACAAAATAAAAATCCGCTATTTTTCATACGCTAGATACGGCAGATGCAATGACGAGTGCTTCAGCGTCAGCACCTGTCCGTATATTATAAGCACAAATAGATAGTTGCCTTCCTGCGTACTTGTAACTCGATTTTCTTGCGCCAGCATCTGCCGAAGCTCTGATCGATTCAATTGTTTGGTTTTCAAGGTCCGAAGAAGATTTGAATAATTGATTTTACTCGTTGTGTCACATTGTATGAACTTGAGATTATAGCATTTGAAGAAATCAAATAATTTTTTTAATTCTTTTAAATATTTTTTCAATATAGCATATTCGACTTTTTTCCAATGCTTTTTCAATATTTTTTCATTGTTTATAATTTTTTTTAAATAAAGATACAAACTTTTTTAAATACTGTTGTATTATTTGATGTTTGACACTTTAATTGAAAAAAAATGTTTACTGTATGTTCATTTTTATGAAAGTTATCAAATTAGGTTAGATATACCGTACATCATCGTGTTATTTTCATAATGAAGTGTTTAAGGGTTAAATACATAGATGTTTTTTATACTTAAAGTCTAAAGTATGCAATTAAATACCTGTAATCGTACTAATTGAACTAAAATAGTAAAATATTTTAATCGCAGAATTTGATTTAAGACTAAGCATGATGCCGTCCGCCGGTCTTCGTGAAAAGACGCGCAGGGAATCACGTGAGAGAATAAAATAGGGACGTCCCTTTTAGCGCGTATTTAGCGTTGGTATCCAGTTTCGCATAATAAAGCGCTTTGTGAGATATCCGTTTACAGGGACATGTCGTGCGCGTGCCAAAATGAAAAAACCGCAAAACAACGTCGTGAGTCTTTTGTAGAGGAACCATGCAACCCCCAGTCTCCCTCGCATATTTTGCGTATAGGACTTTGCTTAATCCAATTTGCATATACTTTCGTCCCTCTACTCAATGCTCTTCTCTCATGTAATACTCTCTCATGTGATAATATATGAATTTTGTTTATTTTTTTCATATATAATTACAATTAATCATCTATCGTTCAATTTGGTATTCTGAAGGTAGAACTCGTCTGGTATCTTTTAAGTCGCAGCCGGATCCTCGCGTGCATCTGCTGGGTTTTCTAAGGAAAATGATCCGACAACCAGCAGCGGCGAGAGGGTGAAATCTCTTGCGCGATAACATCTCTTTCGTGAATAGGAGAAGACTGGCGCCCTACAGGATTCATCGCGCTAACGCGACATAAAGCGAGAGGCGGTCGCGGCGAACCGCGAGAGTCGTAAGGGTAAATTTTTGACGACCGGAGCGAGCAAGCGCGTGGTCGTCGTCGTCGCGACGAAAAAGAAGCTTCTCGCGGCGTGAAAGCTCTTCGCCTATACATTCTCTATCTTTTTTTTCTTTCTCCCCTTTCGTTTTATCGCCCTGCCTGTCTTCTAGCTTCGCTGTTTTACGGTTCTGATATTTTTATCCGCCGGCGACAGAGTGTCGGTGACACTCTGAGCAGGTGCTAGGCCCAGTGTGGTAGTCTATTTGCGCTGTCTGTCCTGGCCGTTTGCACGCCCGGTGACTGCCGGTGAGCTCGTTCGCGCGCTCGCACGTCGGGCGCGCGCGCACGCGTGCGTAAGCGTCGTTTTGTGTATTTGAGACACGTCGGTGGAGGAGCGCCCGATGCGGGCTCATTACCGGCACGAGCCAAAGCCGCGCCATCGAGCGCCTATCGGCTCGACGTGACGCGCTACCGTCTAGCAAATTGTTTCTAACGGCGACGAGCGCGCTCACCGGCTGAAGCTAGGTATTGTAATCGTATCGTGTCCTTGATGCGCGGTCTCCCAATCGACGAGCGGTACCGTTCTCATCGCGTCTCGTAATTCGGGTCGATCGATTGAGAAACGGTAAAAAAGAAAAGTATCACGAGGTATAGACAGTCCATATCCATTTCTCAAAGCGTATAATCTGCGCCATTTTCATTTATTCTCACTGATTTTCATTGTATTCAGAAGAAAGAACGATTTTGCTAAATTATCTAAAAATTTAGCTAGATAGAGATTTAAAAATTTTGTTAGATTATCACTGAAAAAAAAATTTGTGATTCAAAATGGACGAAATATAAGATTCTGATTATCTCAATTGGAATTGTAATGAATTCAAAGCAAATTTTGATTTGTTCATTTTTAATCAAATTCCAACTAATGCTTCCAGACGTTTTTATTGATACATCAAAATAATTATGCAGGACGCCCAAACTAATTGCTTTAGCAAAAGCAAAAATCAATGCAACAATACTGCAAAACATTCTATACATGTATAGCATTGTTCATTATGATTGAGCATCCTACATAATTATTTTGATTGGCCAACAAAATTGTTTTTAAATCTATATCTAACTAAATTTCTAGAGAATGTTTTTGAAGGAGAATTAAAGATACTATCACTTTGGTTGGAATAGTAAAAAGGTATGTAACCTATCATTTAGATTCATAGATAAGTTGATAGATTAGTAAGAATAGTACCACTTGAGTTTTAATTTAGTATAATTTTTCGAGGAGTTTCTAGATGCTTGAACAAAATTGTTCTTTCTTGTATTCGTTCGTTTCTAATGATCCTTTACAGGCTTTCCTTTGTTACTTTGAGAAAGAATACTTTACGCAAGGCCACAGGTCACCGTCCTATGAACCAATTTCTCGTTAAGGACACATTGAATCGCGCTATTTATCTCACCAAACAGATCCCAAACAGGTCGATTAAAAAAAATCCCAAGGGGACAGTAATCGATTGGCAATTCGGTGGCGGAGTCTCACCGTCTTAATTGCTATCATCATGTTCCCCGCGAATAATTACTATGTGAGTGCACAGTTTCCTTGCGTCGAATGCATATATGTAGAGGTACGTATCGCACAATGTAAAATGTATTTCGAAGATTTATTGGATGAATTAAGTCCGTGCAATTTATTTATCGTAACAATTCTTTATTGCATATTATTATTTTTTATTATCGCATTATATTTACTCTTGCTCTTATTGCTGGGTATCATACCGCCACTCCTTATTAGTACTCATATTTTTATTGCGCATTATTATAAATTACTAGTAATCGTAACGACGCACGATCTGAAACTGCACTCCTGTTCACGCCGCACGAAACTGGCTTGCGAATTAGATGTGGGTTAGGGATCCCAAGGACGCCACCGTGACTCGTTCCTCTGGTCCTCCGTTTCTTGTGCCTTTTTCTTCCTATTGCGCGTCTCTCGTTCCGGTCGGCGCGCGTTTACCATCTCCATCGGCTCGGTTCTTCCTCGGGTCCGTCGGAGGAGCCGCATGCGTTTCTCGGTGTTTCTGCTAACACCGGTTTGTGGCAGTCGCGTGCCGTAGATCCCCTCCGAACGAAGTGAGGCCGACGCTTTAATACTCATTTCTCGAGGCAATCCTGTCAATATAAACGGCCTCGATTTTCTGCATAAAAAACCATATCTTCCGCAAAAAACGTTGAAATTCTCAATCTTGGCTTCTACTTTATTGGTTCTCTTAGAACGATTTTAACACTTTATTTAACACTTTTGAACGTATAATGAAACGATAATTTCGCATAATTTGTGAAGATATATAATTCTAGAGAAATATATATTCTAACAATTTAATTTCATTATTATTTATCTATAATATTTATACGATTAACATTGTGACACGTTAGTGTCACACACGCCACATACTATGAAGGTATATATGTGTCAGAGGGATGTTCGATTATCTGATCAGGTTGAACTGCGGGAGGCGAACACCATCGTCTTTTCTCGAACGGCGCGATCGCAACCCCTTAGGAAATAAATAATGCATAATCGTCGGTGTCATCTGCGGCCGCTGTCGATCTCAAGGGCGGCCGCAGGCATCTGCTCGCGACTGAAAATTGATAGTGATGTGATAACTTTGTCCTCGAATACAGTTGGGTAATCACCTCCTTGAGAGAAGAATGTATCATCTCTTTATATGCACAAGAATATTGTCGCTCCACCCTTTTCTCATGTTCATTCGATTCGCCCTAACTAAATAGTGAGTAACTGAAATTAACAATGTATTTTTCATGCTAATTTTACACAAACTTGTGAGGCTCCACGAGGTACTCGAACTTTAATGCGTGTCCAAGGTAACCGAGCCGAACGCAAGAAAAAGATAAAGCAGGTAAAAACAAAGTCAATGAAGGTAAGATTGGAATCAACCTCCGCCTATACATGCTCGTTCGTGACATCCGCATCTTATAATAAAGTCGTTTCAAAGCGAGCAATACTTTCATGTCAAGATTGTAATGGCAAGTATAACCGTAAGAAATTTGTCTTATTACTGTTGACATTTCATAATTATTAAACGACGAGCTTAATTGTGCTCGTAAAATCGCAGAGAAGCATGATTGAGTCTCCCACGTTGTGAGAGCTCATTATAGACTATCGTGGATATTCTTACGAGCGTATTCCCGAACGATTTCACTGAGCGACGCGTTCCATACAAAGGACAAACATGATCGTGATTCTCGTGGATCTCGGAATAATCGATATCGAATCGTTTTGTATAGTTGATCACCGTGGAATTTCATCAGAGTCAAAACGTAGGCAGAAAGAGAGAGAAAGAAAGAGAGAGAGGGGGGGGAGGGGTGGAGCAGAAAGCGAGAATAAAAGGAGATCGGAGGGTTAGAGGACTAGAGTGCACGGATTCCCGTGGAGACATCAAGCGTCCAGATTGCAATAAATCAAACACGCTAGTTGGGCTCACCTTGGAAGGCGAAGAGGCGGAGGACGAAGGCGAGAAAGAGCCGGGACAAGAAAAGGCACGCTCTTCTGTTGTGACGTTAGATGATAATTTGTTCGGGCGTTCCGGCAGTTTGCAAGATTTAGGCACAAAGATCTCTGTGCTCTTCACGCGATAGCTTCTCCGGAGGGTTCCGGAGCTGGTTCTTCGACAGTGGCAGGTTCTTCAGAAATAATGAAGCTTGCATCTGCTTGCTCTCTCTATCTTCTTCCATTTGAAGAATATATGTATAAGTATATAGACTAATGCATATGGCGTTTATAATAATGTAAGTAATCATGTTTGATAATCATGATTTCTTCGTCATAGTATTACAATTACAATGGAATAGTGCTTTTTTAACGTTTAAATTGTGGAGTTACTTTTTGTTGTGATTGAGTTATAATTATTGTAATTAAATAATTATGTAGAATTACGATTGAATAATATTGTCCTTAGTAATTTGTGAACAGGAAAGTATTATCATAATATTAATTTGTTTTCTCTAACTTCTAAAGTACGTATATATTTTTTATATACATAAAAGATAAAAAAGCGAAAATAATTCGCGCATTTCATAAGCATTCTAGTCTGAATACTTTATTATAGCTGAGAATATTTTATGTCAAATGATTTTTAGTAGCGCAATTACTAAACGGCGCCAGGTGAATCCTTACGTTTCGAAAAAATTCTCGCAGACTGTGTTGCATGCACCTATCCTGCTTGCGGCATTTACATGCGCGTGCACAAACGTTAGAAAAATGTCGCAGCTGCAAAACTTTGAAAAAGAACGAGAGAGAGAGAAAGAGAAGGGAAAGAGGTAGCAAAGAGGTATATACTCAACCGTTAAGGTTACCACGCTGACCATGAGCAAAATGTAATTACAGCAATTAACTTCTGTATCTTTATACGACTCGCTGTCACCCAATTTATCGCGTATCAATCGTTTTTATATATAAATAAAATCTGTCTATAAAAATGTAATGCAAACATCTTATATTTATGTATATTTATTGAAATGTTTATAACAAGCTACGTTTATAAAAGCTGCTTTTTCGAGCATGATTACAAAAAAATCTGGATTACAAAAAAAGGTTGAAAAATATCTTTCTTACTAGTGACAACTGTATTATTGTCATATCACCGAGTCGGTAGGAAAAGTTCTGTGTCGCGTTCGCTATCGTTTCGTTTTCATAGATCCACTAATACTACCCCCATCGTCTCTTATCATGAGACTTCACGGATACCCGCGTAGCACCAACTTGCGCGTTAAAAAAAAAATGGAACAGGAGGGGAGGTAGAGAAATAGAGAGAATTTGCCTTATCTGATCCCACGTTTCATGACAGATTAATGTGGGATCGAGTCGCGATCAGGCACAGTGAAGAAGTCACTGCGTCTTTTATTACTTGCGTGATGGATCACTAATATGGAATCCGCCACACGCACATGAGAGGGGGAGAGGAGACATCAAACGATTATTGTTCACGAGATCCTTTCGACGCGTACGACGCGCGACTCTCGATATCCTTTTCATTTCATCATCCCCACCCGCACGTCGAGAGAAGTCATCCTGAAAGAAGCTATGTTGCTTCCTTGAAATCGCGGATTCCCAGGCGATTATATCTGTACGAAGAGTTAGATCTGGACACGGACGACGCGTCCATTGTCCCTTACCCCATATCGGAAGAATTTCTTTTCTCCTGCCCCTTCCGCCGTTCTCTTTCTTTCTTTCTGTGCCCTTCTTTATCGAGAAGGTACCCTCTTTCGCTCCTCTCTACCTCGTCGCGAGAAGTCAATGGCTTCGGCTACAAGGCCCGAGTTGAAATGAACTTAGTCTGAATGAAGACCTCAAAACCTCGGGCCTGAGGAGAGAGAGGCAGGTAGCCCTTCTCTTCGGTAGACTTCGGTGGGTCGGCACGACCGCACTCCCAAAACCGGCTACAAAACGTTTTATTTACGTAGTTCGAGGGGGACCCGTTCTTCGGCGGACTCTCCCTTGTCTCGTACGCCTCGTCTTCTTCGTGGGCCGCTTTCTCACACTTCGCAGAGCCTCTCGAGGCTCTCTCTTTCTTTTTTCTTTTTCTCCAGTACCGCCTCGAGGGAATCGCGCAAGGTGTTACACGAACGACCTGATTTTGGGACTTTTGCAACAAGTGCTACTGTGCGATCGGTCGCCGCGCCAACCGGCTGATCTACACCTCGTGCCTGCTTTCAGATGTGACTAAGATGTAGAGATTCTATTCTTACTCTTTTCCTTACAAATTATTGCTATTGAAAGATTTCTTCTCTCATCATAATTTCTCTGTAATCTTTTACTATTTTGTAAGAAAGTCAGACGGACTTTCGTTAAACGGATTTGTTTCGATCGGTTTTTGCATTTTAAAAAGTGTAAAATGAGAAGATTCTCCTCTCGCTAATGCAATCTCCTCCTTTCATACAAGTGCACGTGTCCTTTGTAATTGATGATAATTGATCGATCAATTTATGATCAAACATTATGAATTGCTCGAAGACATGTTGAGAGAGACATTTAATGACAGTCAGGGATTATTCAGTTAGTGCGATCGACATTTAAATTACTTGGAATTATTTTTATCAAGTGATCGTTAGTTGTGCAAATAATTTTTAATTGAAAGAATTGTAAAGATAATCGAATTTTGACAATTTGTATGTTAATTAAGATATTTTAGGTATTTGATTAATTTGTTTATATGGTTGAAAAATTAATAGGAAATTAGTGCACGAAAAATATCCGATTGAAAATCCAGAAGATTCTGATTATATCAATCAGAATTCCGCGATAATTAAAATTCTAATAAATTTAACCAAAAAATTTCTCATTTGTCCATTTTCAATCAGAATTTCAATTAATCCATCCAGATATTTTTCATAGTGTGAAATAATTTCTGAAGAGATTGGTCTGTCGATGGTGTATTTTTGGATCTTGGTCGCATCCATTTATGAAAAGCGTATTCATTTGCGATATAAGCGAAAGATATGTTTATCTGCATCGTTGAGTCTCGTTAAGCGTCGATATGCACGGAAGGATGAATCGCGCGATGTCGAAGGCGGCGGAACGGCCTAAAGAAATTTACGAGTAATGCGCGAGTAAGCACCAGCTGTTCGAAATTAAATGCCGACTTAATGTTACATAGCACAAATAAATATAAGCATTCGCGCCCTTGACATACACGTTCGAGATCTCCTCGTACTCATAAATGGTCGTCTTACATTGTTTTATGACAGTAACTATTTTTCTTGGATAGTTTTCCGTATATTATGAATAAAATGGGCTTTTGTATAGTATAATTAGAAACTATGTAATGAGTGCTTTTCATTTGATGACACAAATTGATACAAATCAACAGTGTTGTTCTATCTTTGTGTTACTTTCTGATGAATGTTAAGAAAGTTGGAATGATATTTGAGTCGACTTGTGTCACTAAATGGAAAGCACCAATATATACAGGATACGGGTGCGATAAAAGGATCTATATCGGTTTTCATTTGCAGTTGTCTTAAACACACAGATTATCGTGCACTTTAAATCAATTTCTCCACCTTGGTCTCACGAGCGATGGTAATTGCTTTTCAGTGCTGCGAATTCGATTCGTCGTTATTAAAGAACACATGTGTACTGGAAGATTACAGGGGGGAAACATACGAGAAGAAATAAAAGGTGAGACCGAAATGTGATCGTTCACGCATCTCGATGACACGAATATGCATGCACACGGGTATGACGGAGATGCGAGAGCCTGCAAAGTCCATTGACCGACCTTCGATTGATTGTTTATCGACGATTTCTTTAGTTAATGACTTGCAAAATTCTCATGAATTTACAAGATGCCGCATTGAGAGAAGTTTTACAGTTTTCTTTTACGTCGGTAAATTAAGTAATATTAAACAAAGTAAAATATCTTTTAAGACTGTAATATGAATACACAACAAATAGGAAATTAAGGCTTTAAATGGTCAAGGCTGGATCTTTAGTGTTTAAATAATTCGATGTGAGTTTATATCAAATTCTGCAAACTGCGCGTCGAATTTAATTTTCCGTCTTGAAATATAATTTTAACGAAACTAGAGTAATAATATCATAAATTAAATTGATAATTTAATAATATTGATACTCATAGACATGCTCTTAGAAAGATCTTAATAAGATCTGATGCTGGTAACCATTTTAATATTATTTAATATTAATTGTATTAAATTGCAATTTAATGATATTATCTCTCTAGTTTTGTTAGAATTGCATTTCAAGACTAAAAATAAAAATCGGCACACAGTACAGAGAATTGGATATAATATATAAATTCACACCGAATTATTTCAGCATTAAATTAGGTAATATTGGAATATTGAAAATATTTCTGTGCGCGCGCGCGCGTGTGTGTGTGTGTGTGTGTGTGTGTGTGTGTGTGTGTTGTAGAAAGACAAAGTGATTTTTTAATATCTTTCTTATTTGAGAACGACGATAGATAAATCAGTAATTTGTCAAGGACAAAAGTAATTTTTTTATTGCGAATCCTAAAAATGTCACGACGATGATGTGGAGGTGACGCATCAATCGCAATGCAGTTTCGGGACTACGAAAACATCCTTTTGTAAGGCGATTCTCAGCAGCGTGGGCTTGCGCGTTTAAAAGGATTTTCATTGCGAACCGAAGGGTTCGCAGACGAGCCGCTTTTCACGGCCGTGAGTGCGGCAGGTCACGCATCCATTGTGGCGAAAGCTTAATGTCGTTACGTGAAGTCGCAATGTTATATGAGCGCATTATGGCGACGCGCCGTTCAACGGAACGGCTTCGCGACCACAATACGTACGTTGCATCGATATTCATAGGGAGAGACATTCAACCTCCTCCCCCCAAACCTTCCTGCCGGAGCAAAAGGCGCGTGCTTCTCGTCCAGGTGATGCCAGACTAGTTGCCAGACCGCCGCTGCTCGTCCACCGTTCGTTTTCCTTCATCCTTCTCGTTTATCTCCTCTCGTTTACTCCTTCACGTACGCCCACGGAAGAGAACATATGTTTACGAACAATGCGATTTCAACAAGGGCGCATTCTCGAAAAGCCAACAAACCTCGGCGATCGCACCTCCGTGATTCGACAGCTCGTCCAGTTCACCCTCGCTTTTCTACACTGCAAATCTAAGTGTGTAAAAAATAACTTTAACATGTGTATATGTGTTAATTTTTCGTGTAAAAATGACGCTATATTTTAAATGTGTAAATCTATATTTGTATGCGTAGTATGTTATTTTTTTACACAGAAGACCAATCATATATTGAAGTTACTTTTTACACTTAGATTTGCAGTATATTTCATCATTTACTTTAATCGCTTTTGAAGTTTGTACTAGTAGTTTATAAATATGAAAGTATTATGGACTTATTGTTAGATATATGCATCATTACATTCTTCATATTAATGTTATATAAGATTGATATTTTTCAATTTAAAGAAGAAACTGAATCACATACAATACAGTGTATAAAGTGTATAATGTGCCATCATATATGTTGTATGTGATTTAATTTTTTATTTAAAAATAACACACTATTTACACGTTTAAATGAAATTAATTTATGTATATAGTATATTGTATTGTTTTTACACGAAAAATAACTAACACTAAAATAACTAAATAACACACATAATATGAAGGCGTTAATTACACATTTGGATTTATAAAGTATGACAAAGAATCGTCGTCTCAGTATCGTAATGCCGTTAAGGAGAATTCGGATGGTCTCTCGACTTATCGGCGAACATACGTTTCTTATCGAAGTGCCAATGATCCTTGGGGTCGAGCACGGATGGCTCTTTATCCCTCACCGTTAATCCCCTCTTAAGCCACGATAAAGACCGCCCTTAAAGATCAAGTAATCGCGACTCAATGGCATTCGCGTTGCTCTTAATTATCAGAAATTCTCGGACGTTTTGTTCGAAATATGATCTCTACCAATGGTGTAGTTTATTTTACCGTATTTTAATTGTAGTCTTAATAGTTACAAATTATACGCCGCAAATTGAAAGAAAAAACGATACTTTCGGGATTAAATGCATTACGTAGCGCTTATGGTAATTTTCAAGATGAATAATCTTGCGTGTTCGCGGATATCATAATGAAACGAAGAAATACCACCAAGAGTCTTGGGTTGAAAGGTTAAGCAACGAGCGAAGCGCATTGCAGGTTGCGACGGATAATAAAAAGAAATATACAGATATAATTACACGAGACATGCAAAGCTAAGGAGATGCGCGAGCGAATCGGACATCATTCATTCTTCGAGAATGCATCTGCTCACTTCGTAATCGCGAAAAATTCTGTCGCGGAAAAAAGCTGGCAGCTGCAAGCCGCTTCATCATGTGGCACACGCCGAACGTTTATTAACTCATGCACGATACACGATCGTGCGCTTTCACGCCTATTTCAATCTATATCTGTACACGTTGGATCGCTAATTGTCTGTCCTTTGTGTATAATTATATATGCAATTCACCATCGCATCAGGAAAATGAGTCACCATAAAAATCACAAAATTATGTTAAACAAGTTGGAATAACCGAAAACCATGGAAGGATAGATCACAAAAGATTAAAAATAAAAATATTATTTAAACGTTGAATTAAATGATATTTTTATTTTTAACTGTCGTGTACGTCAAAATAGAAATTAATCTATTTCTGTAATAAGTTTTAAAGTAATCAACAAATTAAAAATAATTCAAATTAGATATTATTTGACATTATGAAGACATTAATAGTGTAGTCGCTGGTAGTTTTAATAGCAAAAATTTTTTAATACGAAATTAACGCGCAGCTAATAATATGAGATAAATAACTTTCAAATTAATATGATATTTGCATTTTTTGCTTTGGCGACTGACTCGTTATGATCGAACCAGTTTCCCTACACTTAGCACTTTTGAGAAGATTGCAACAATTTCTCTCGTCTCATTTGCGCATCGTCGATAAGTCATCGAACTTCTCCATGATACACTTTTCCGAGTCGGGATTACATCTCCAATAAGTTTTTTTTTCAATCTCAGATTCTTCATTTCTTTTTTCATCTTTGATTTATTCTGTATCTATACTTTCTCTATCTGATTTTCTATCTGTCTTTCCTATATTTGTCTCGCTCTTTTCCACCTTCTTCCTGTTCATCATTTTCTCCATCCGTCGTGTCAGTAACCTTGAAACGCCACGTTCGGTTCCTTTTCTTCTCGGTATAATCGTGAAACTATTTGACGTGTAATAAGGCGTCGTGTCGAGTAAAGGCAAAGATCTTATTTAGTCCCGAACGTTGGTCTGTTATTAAAGGAATGCTGAGTTTAAGGGAAACCAAAGTACTCGTTAGGTAATTATGTGCTGAAGACATCAAATTGGTATGTAATACCTTTGCACGAAACCATTTTCCTCATCATTCCGTTGATTTGAAAATTGGTGTATCTTTCTAAAAAATTTTAATTGATTTGCAGTATTTTGCATATGAAAAAGCATAATTTCGAGACACATCATTTGTAGAAACGCATTTTGATATCTTTATGTAATTAAATTGAGAATTATGTCCATTTGAATGGAAATTATGTTCATTTTTAGAAAAACTTTACATCTTACATCCGGTTATTTTAATCAAATACTTGATGGATCGTTTAAATATCATCACGTGACGACAGTCGTTTTAGTGTTTTAGACTTTCCCAAGCTCACGTTTAAGTCAAGTACCGCACGTCAAACCCTCCTTATAGTGTATGAACACGGTGGTCGCTACAATAACGTTGTTCGATCCCTCGAAAACCGCGGCATATTCAAGTAGTCTCGATAAGTGCACTTTGAACGATCAATCGTTCACGCCTGTGTCAACGAAACTAGGAAATTCCTTCCATTTTGAAAGTTAAGCTGTAAAGTTTTGCTTCAAATTTATGACATGTTTGATAAAATTTCAATAAATGAAATAGTTTATTATTTCTTTTGCTTTACATACTTAATTAACGTAAATGCGTCAAATGTCGAAAAGTAGTAACTTTTAGCAGTCACCCTTCTGACTTTCTCTAAGTCGGTACGTTAGGCAACCCTCGTTGCTTCACAGTCGCGTTCCCCACTGTTTGGACAAATTTGATGCTATCTTCGAAAATCGCCTTGAATGTACCAAGACACGAATAAAGGAACGACAAAAGATCCGATCTCTCGGCGTCGCCAATTGGAAAAACCTCGACTATTACGATTTCTTGAATAGAATCGAGCTACGAACATTCGATTCGTAGCGTATTTTTGTGGCATTTAGGTCTTACTTGATCGCAGAATGCCCGGCGTATCGGGTTACGAAAATCTCTGACCTCCAGTAGTAAGCTAGTTGACATGCGACAGGTATTTTCGATCGATCGCGGGTATTTAGTTTCGATGCGAATTCAAATCGAGGGGAATGTTTGGAGCCAAGAAGATTATCGCGGTATTGACAGTCATAGAATTTCGTAGTCGACTGTCCCTCAACGACTTTATTTCTATTCTTGTAAATCGATAAACCGGAAGTTACAGAATTTGACTCCGCGTACGGGTGCTTTTATTGTTCCCATCGTAGCATGATAAAATATTTCTGTCCATCGTTCTTGCAAGCAGGCGTCCAGTTTCTCCTTCGTATTCGCGCGTGAACATTCACGCAGAAGGGATTATCATCCTGGCAAGGTACATCGATCGCATTCGCGTGAGATTTCGTGAATATTTATGTGATTCTTCCTTCTTCATCGCGCATCCAACTGACATTTTAAGGACGTGCCAGCGACGCGTGTTGATTTATATACGGGCTATTTGAGGGCTGGCGAGGGCATTCTTAGGGCTGTTTCTCCACTGTGCTCGTTGCACAATGTAACACTATCCCCCTTTGTAGCGCAGTCTTGGAGTGTCTTTAATGCGAAACTGAGTGCGAGCTTGCTTGCCGCCCTGTATTATTTTTTCATGAATAATCCCGTTATGAGCTTCGAAGAGGCCGGAACTTTAAGGTGATATTTTACTTTTGTTCGCGTATATAAGCGGCGCTTGTTAGTGCAAATTTATAGATATCCTTTTTTATTCTACCTTGAATTTTATAAGATTATCATTAATGTTCTCAATCTCAACCTATTATCTTGTGCCACAGATATTTCTTGTCTCTGAAATATTTTGGCACACGTTAGATATCACACAGTTGCTCGTTAGTATTCATTGTCCTCCATTTGCGAAGATGTTTGAAATCCAGCGCATGTCATGGATTAGGGAAATTTATAGGATAGAACCCTCAATACTCATTATTTCCATTTTCGTCACACTAGCGTGAATTGATCGTAATTTTGGAATATATTTTATCACATATATATTATTTGAACGAGTCTTAAATTTTTATAAAAATAATTATTTTAGAAATATAATCGATTTTTCTGAAAAAAACTATTCTCTACAGCACAAAAGTTGCAACAATGCTGTAACATTGCAGCAATATTGCATTTTGCAGCAATATTGCGGCGTTGTATGAGATGGATCTTGCAACTCGGAAATGGCTAATTTTGGTCACGCTCGTCTTCCGGATGGCTTTCTATTAGAGCAGTGGTGAATGTGCGTTGAATTTCGTTACAATCGAACGTTTTGCAGTAAGGGGTGTGTGTTTCGCGCTCACAATAAGTCCCTGAAGTGTCTTTAGCGCGTACAGTAGCGCGCCGTTCAATGGTCGGTGCTCACAAATGCGCAGCGGGGTGTCCGGGGCCTCTCTCGAGATTCGCCACTTCGATATGAATGTCGGTGATCGAGAGAAAAATTAATGTCTACTCCGTCACGGCTTCGGACGAGTCTTCGTGGCCAATACTTTACCTCATACGTCGGGTCTTAATATGTTTATTGCTGTGAGAATGTCGGCCTCGGATAGGTAGTAGATTTTTATCTACCAACGCGCCTTTTAACTCGTCTCGTAACATTCAACGACGAAAAGCGTATCCGGATCTTCTCTCTGCTTGATTCGGTTTTCGTCTCTAAATTTAATGACATTTTTCTTAGTATCGTAATTATTTTATGCCGTTCCAGTTATAAATAGGTATTTTTACGCAAATGCTTAATTAATGCAAAGCGAGTGGAATTAGTTGCTTGATAATTGATTTGTTCTTTATCAATGAAACTAATAAAATTACCAAATAATTTCTTTGTGAAATGCTTTTATAATATAATATTTACATGTACGTATGTAATAGTGCAATAATATAAATAAAAAAAATATATTTACGAACATTATCGCCATGATTCACAAAAATACGTATCTATATTTTCGATTAAGTACATCTAGATAATATTTAAGTGTACAATAGTTGATAAATAGATGATCAGTCATCTATTTATCAAAAACAAAATTTTCAGAGAAATGCGTATTTTTTGTAGGATCATTTTATGTATTATTTCGTTTTACTACAAAAGAAAGACTCTAGTCTAGAGATGGTAATAATTATTTTAAGAAAATGAAAAAATTTTTTTTCTTTTTCTTATACAGTTCTATCGATAAAAACGGTTTTTACATATAGTCTGCTTTGTGTGCAAGCTGAAGACATCTATTGGGTCAAAGAAGAACTAAAACTAGAGTTAATAAATCTTGAAAAATATTACAATTATATTTAATGAATGATAATTATAAATGATTATATTTGATTTTATTTTCTCATATCTTCATTTCTTTCATTTTTTTGTAGTAGAAATAATCTCAATATACAGTAATATATCATGAAAAATAAAATAAAATTTTATTATTATTATTTATATCTTTTATTTATATCTTTTATTTAGATAAAATGCAAAAGGCGAATAAAAAATTTTGTGGGCAAGCAATCGCGTCGGACGCTAATCAATATTTAGGCGTTCGTGAGAAACTTATCGAAATACCGATAGTCGACAATAGAGAGCTGAGGTACAATATTTATTAATTATTGTTTATTTAGAAAATGAGTAGTTGACTTAAATTGTGAATTCACAATCTCATTATAAATATTATATCGCTGTATCATAATTCACATTTTTTTCGCGCATTTTCCCATGCTTAGGAATGATTTAATCGCACGCATCGAAGCTGTTACGTTGAAAATAATAAAACAGATATCAAGTGAACAGGCACCATGTATATCGTACTTTAGTGGCCGAAATGATATTTCGAAATTGAGTACACATAAAGAAAATCTAGGATGCTCAGTCGATCCAGACTCGCAAGTCCGAGAGGGAACGATATTTTTCAATGATGCCTTAATTGATTTCGTCGAAGAGCAAAATACAGATAATAGAGATACTCAGAATTTGGAAAAGACAACTGTCGATTTCGCAGTGAAAAGCAGCAGAAAAAAATTTGTTCTAATGATGGTGATAATGGCTGAGGTTCATCATTTGTTGCTAACGAATACCACCAAGACTCGACGAGCGTTTTATTATGATTTAAAGAAAGAGACAACCAAATATTTGGTACCTATTCAACAATATGTCGATCGTGCCTTGAATGATATCGCTAATTTGTTAGAATGCGCGCCATGGGATTTGAGTGAGTTGGTCAGACACAATTTAATTATAGGAAGCCTAATTATAAATATAATAATTAAAACTATATATTGAAACGATGCAATAATAAATATAAAGAAAATAAAAAATATGAAACAAAAATCAATCAACTAGAAGTCTTTCCAGGACTACTGGCAACGGCTAAAGGATTGATGGCAGGAAACATGACCATCACATTAGTCGATAATCAAGTTATTGATTGTACAATACCAGGCGGCGCGCAGATACCGCAAATTATTTCGAACATAATTTCCATTCGTGTGAAAGCCGAGTTCGTCTTGGTCATTGAGAAGGACGCAGTCTTCCAAAAGTTACTCGAAGAAAACTGTTCTCGCTTCCTAAAATGCATTCTAGTGACAGGAAAGGGTTATCCGGATGTAGCTACGAGGATGTTTGTCAAGATACTATCCGAAAAGATGGAATTGCCGATTTATATAGTTGTAGACGCGGATCCTTTCGGCATAGACATTATGTTAATTTATCGGTAATTTAAGCAAAATTGCCGTTATTTTTATTAGAATTTTTTTGTATCAAAAAAAGAAAATACTAATTTTCTATAACTTTAGCTCTTTATCTTTAATTCTTCTCGATATATAAAAGTTGAGTATATAATTTAGATAATATTTCAATATTACATGCTAGTTTAATTTTTATTCGAGAAATATTTCATTTCTATATACATTTCTATTACACTGGTTTCTGCAGCTTCGGTTCGTCAACCCTTTGTAAAGAAAACGAGAGCTTGGCTTGTCCTAATGCACGTTGGCTTGGAATTCATCCCTCGGAATTGATTCCTATAGGAGCAAAAACAATCCCGCTCACTGAAGCCGATCTCATAAAATTGAGATCCATCGAAGCCCGGAGTTACGTAAACGAAGCTATATCGAAGCAGCTGAGCATATTGCGGAAGGGCAAGGCAGAAATGGAGGCAGTATCCTCCTTTTCAAAAAATTTCTTTACCGAGACGTATTTATCTTATAAAATAGATGGTCAGGATTATATTTAAAGCGTAATCTATTTGATAAGACTTTCGAAAAATTTATAAAAATATTTAGTTGGAATCAATTCTCTAAAATTATTATTATGTTCTTTAATCAAAGGAAACACAGAAGAATTAGCTTATAATAAATAAAATATAATGTGTTACTTTAAATGACTTTTCATTTTGGTATTGATCCATGTTTCGTTGAATAACTTTTTCGGGAAAGCTGTCGTTGTCATCCTCTAACGTTATGAGCTGCGGACTTTTGTGAAACGAACCCAAATATATAACACTGCTCTCAGATAATAGTCTCGATGGGATAAGAGATTTAATCAAATCCGTCATTTTTATCTCACGAAGATTTCTTTTTGAACGAGTCTCGTACGGATGATCGTGCAATCTTGAATATAAAATTATAAGTATTAAATAAGCTTTAAATAACGTTCATTGTAGAGAAGATATTTCAATAAAATTATATTTACTGATTCTTCGAATAATTAATAGTTCCGTAGTTAATATCTTTTTACTTGAAACTGTTTGAGAAAATTATGCCTTTTCTTTTTCTTGTTCGACGAGAAATCATAATTTCTTAAGCCTGCAATGTCTCGATGCCTTAATTATTATGAGTTGTTAAAAGTCATCAAAGATGCAACATTGAGGAAGAATTAAGAATACTTCAGATAATGTAACAGTTTATTGAAAACACTTTATCCACCCGGTGTCCGGGCCGAGCTTCGCTGATATTAAAAAACGCAGAATCTTAATAACATGATTATTTCGTGGATGTTACGTGGAAGGTAACTTGGATGACATCCGCGAAATCGGCAGTGCGTTATAAACCCATGAATGAAGTTAACTGCAATTGCTTTCGAAAATTCAATCGAGTTGGATTGGATCTCGGTTTTTTTCTATCAATTTTTGTCAATTTGAAAAAGTCTTGAAACATTTTTGAATAAACTTTAATAAATTGTAAGACACAAAGGACTACGTTTGTCGTTGATAGATTTTCAATGGAGGACCGCCTCCCGAATTATTATTATTATTATTAATAATAAATTATAACTAAAATAAAATAAAATTACTAATAGACTTTGTAAATATATTAAAAATTTTGAAATAATTTTCTGATATTTAAACGTGCAAATTTTATGTATTGGTAAGCTTATCTTTGAAATAATATAAGTTATTTAGTCTTTCCAGAGAGAGGTATTGATAAAAAAGATTTTTAAAAAGGCAAAAGTAAACTTTTTTAATTAATTGACTTGCTTCTGAAAATTTATCACTTACTTTTTACTTATCGCTTACTTTTTTCACCATTGAGTATCAAGCCATTGATTGGCCGATTTCGTGGATGTTTCCGGTGCAGGTCCGTGCGAATATCGTTAAAAATCGAGTAGAAATAACTTTCCGTGCCCATTCCGCGATATTAATTGAAGGCGAGTATCAATTGAACAGCTCGAACGACATCAGTAGTGGCTCTCGTGGAATGCGTGTCAAGCATTTCGATGAAATGGATATAAAAAACAATCTTTCGAGACTGCCGAACACGCCTCCGAGCGGACACAGATGCGTTTGGAGCCACAAATCGTGAAAAAAGCGTCACTCGTCTTCAAGAAGTTAATGTGTTCTCTAATTGCTAATTGTCATTGATCGTCAAACGATTAAAGATTGAAATTTTCTATTTGTCGACTTCAAATATGGAGAAAAAGAGACAAAAAGATTATAAATTATCTGAAATTTATATTTCTCTTAATAATCATCACAGATTCTTATAGATAAAATGTCGTATTTTCATTTTTTTTGAGAAATCAGTGTAAATATATTTTTTTAATCTAGACTGCCGGGTTTAATTAATACGTTCTGTTTGACGATCGTTCCGATCGGTCGATCGACCTATGTACGACGAGTATATTTAATGTGCATTAATTTATTCATACGTTCGCACGGGCCCAATCCTTATATTGACTTCCGCGTGAGAAAGTTATCTGTTTCTTTTAATATATTGCGTGTATATGTGTGTGTTTGCGTGTTATGCCCATACGAGTGTATTTTTCATTGCCTTTTACGTTTTTTTTTCTTTTTAGCGGCGATAATACGTTACCAAAAGCTATAGATACCCTTATGCGTTGCTACCAAGGTTTCTTTGTTGCGATTAATTTCATAATTCGCATGCTTGTACATATTGCGTGCCTGCCTTTGTGATATTTTTTTCCGATGCCCTATGCTTACGTTTAACGATTTGCCTCACTTTCTGCCGTTATTATATTTAATAATTGATTGTGATTTACACACTCACACATATACATTCTCTCGCTCTCATTCACTCTACCATTATTATTCTTTCTCCCCCTCCCCATCTTTTGCTTTGTGACTCGCATTTCCAAATCCAATCGATCGAATTCAATCACTCTTTCTCCCGCTTCTTAGGATCGAACAATTCGCGTTTCGATCGCTCGCGATATATTTATTCGGGAATAAATGGAAGCGATATTGTTGACAACAAACATTTTGTTTCACTACAAACGACCATTCATTTATCGCGAAATGGAGGAGTCCGGTTAAACTTAACGCTTGTTGCGTATGTATATAACGTTGCACAATTATTAATTTTATTGGAATTAATTTTATTGGAAGATTCATTACAGCCGTCTGATTTTCAGTAGCTAACATCAAAAGATAGTGAAAAAAGAAATCCTCTCTAAGGATAAATTTAACGGAGAATTTTTCGAAGCCTCCATTACGCGTTACAACTTTGTACTTTCTACAGTCGACAGCGAGCACATCATCTCGACCTAACGACCCTTCGCATCTATAATATTTTTATCCTCGCAAAAATCGCTTTCGTGAAGTCTTCTCGGTCGCGATAGTTTGGCAATACTAGATTTCATCGCGGTTTACAATACGCCCGAACCATAGCGATCATTCACGAGTATTCATTAAAATTATTATGTAATTTCCTCTTTTCTCCGTTTCTATTTATTATCGTTTGATTAGTTGCACTAGCCTTGATTGTCGGCATTTAAGGGCTGCTGGTATATGCAGCATACACATGGCGACGTGCGCCACTTCCTCGTCTGAGCGCACTTCTTCTCTAATTAACATTTGGACTCGTAAACTATCCGTATCTTCGAACTAGAAATTATATTGACATACAGTCTCGAATATTATCTGCGATTAAAAATTTTTACAACAAAATCACTATATGTTTTTTTAATTAGAAAGCGTATTCTATAATACAATAAAAATAATCAAGGTATTTCTTAATTTGTAGCAAAATTCTATATAAATTCTAATAGACTAGATAAACCAGTAATTAATCCAATTTATAAATTAAAACACTTACTGTGTTGAAAGATATACATATGTAGAAAATTCCTAAAGTCTACAATACTTTTTTATGCAAATGAATCCTGACGTCAAATCGTAAGGCAATAATTTTCGAAGTCTTATGCTTCGATTTTTGAAATCTCATAGATTACTAAATCTGTAGAACGTATCGTAAAAACATCGACGTTGCCGCAGATATTTTCGAGACATTTACGAGCCCTTTTATTCTTCGACGACGTCGCGTTTATAAGATTTCCGAGCGTTCGCTTTTACAATAGTGGAGCAGCGAAGTCAGTCATATGTGACAATAAGCGTACGATGTCTCGCCATATCTTGTCTTCCACTGTTCCACCTGAAAGTACGATAAAAGCAAGCAAGTACTCGGGAGTCTCAACATCGTATGCCGATCGCGCCTGATCGATGATCGACAGCTAGTCTTGACGATTGTAAGTATATCGTCTGTTTAGTCGTTCATCCATTCGGGATCGATCGATGTATTTCGAAGAAGTATACAATGAATTTTATACCTGCACCTTCGACGAGATCCAAGTTCACATATATACTTCGACAAGCATATTTTCGTAAATCTTGTCGATCGAAAATTAGTTATTTAAAAACAAGTGATATCGCTCTTCTCTATTTATGAATTATTCACGATTCCTGCAAACATCTGCACGGGACCTCATCGAAGAAGCTTCACATTTCTTCTAGATATATATATATATATATATATATATATATATATATATACATATATATAATATATAGTATATATATATATAGTATATATATATATATAACACATATATTATAGTACTAATAATAACTTA
>NW_012130065.1:14990054-14999423 GCF_000143395.1 Atta cephalotes
ACGTAACGTTACGTAACTAATAGTAACGACGTACTACGACCTACTACAACAACTAAACTACTACTACGTACGTACGTATATATATATAGTAATATATATATATATATATATATATATATATATATATATATATGTCGATGGCTGTGGACGAACGTCACCGCATAGGCGTTAGATACTTTTTCTCCGTTTAAAATCGGGGAGGCACCAGTGACGTAGCTAGAAACAAAGGAGAACATATAACGGAAGCTTGCAAACTCTTTCTTCCGAATATACGTTAACTTGACTCGAGAGACCTTAGAGACCTCCTCTGGGATTCTCAATCCCGCCGTAAAAGCAAGATCGATTACGATCCGCAGAGAGAGTCCCCCATATCGAGACATATATTGAAATTATTTGAGCGCTGTGATTCAATAAATTTCGTTTGAAAAGTAGGACACAAAGAAAAGTACAAGTTTGCAGACTCCTAATAAGCTCTGTACGTTGAAGTGTTATACAATCCGTATTAATTTCGCTTTTAATCATTCGTTACGAAATCTCAGGCCTTTCCTATATGAGCGCCCTTGGGACTTGGAACACAGCAAGACGTTAATGATGAGCTCACAAACATTCGGCACCGATTCTAACAACGTCGTTCCGATGACGCGACGCAAACGACATGGATTTGAAAGCCGTCGATAAACTCCGCACGTAGTATAATTCGGTCTGTGCTTTCGAACACCCGCCTCATTCTCTTTGTCCGCTTCTCGAAACTCGTCTGATTTCACGGCATGTACGCGCGTTTGACTCTTAAGTACTTTTGCGACGCGTGCGTCGTCGTCGAACAAGCCGCTCGCGCTGTTTAATAAGAATTCATACTGCCTAACAAACTATGAAACTATCATATTGAATTTGCGCGAGAAACGCGAGCGACATCGTTCGTTAATGTACAAAAATTAAGTCGCTCTTCATTCTTATCGGATATCTTTCGTGATTTCTGGATTTGTTCATAGTTTGATAATATAAATATCGCTAAATACACATCCAGAAAGAAAAGTGATTTTCCCGTAGTAAAAAGGAATCTTTAGGCAAATGATATACTTTATAACGATATTGCTCATACAAATGCCATTTTACTTCCATTTTGTAATTCTTCCTATCAGTCTCCATCTTGCCGCATAAACTCATGCATACGCTCGTCAAACGGCGTTTCTTTTCTTCGTTTATTCGAATAAACGATTGTTCTCGCTTTTTTCCCAGCGGCCTGATTTATATCGCGATTCAGGCTCTAAACGAGAAGATCATCCCGTTTACGAATGTAATTGCCGTGACCTCGAGGACGAGTCTTCGTATTAACGTCCGTTTTGGATGTATTGGAAATAGACGCACTAGAGACAACAAAGGATTCTTCGGATTGAGGCACTAGGAGGCATCCAGGGCGAGGCACTCGGCGAGGAAGTCCTCCATGGAACGATAAGCGTGTTCGAGCACGCCTCTCAAGGCGTGATCTTCGTTCGCGTAACTCTGTTTCAAAAGAAGGAAACGACAATTAGCTCGAATACTCTTTGATACACCTGCATTTGTTTTTGTTCTCTTGCCTGATATCTAAAGATGACTCCCGCTTCGGACAAAGCCTTGGCGAAGGCAACGCCGTGCGTGTAAGGCGCTGTGAGGTCAGCTAGGCCATGAAGAAGATAAAGGCTATGACTAGGCACCAATCTCGCTCGTTGCGTGAGATCAGCCTCCACGTAGCCCTTAAAATTCTCAACTGGGGCACCGAGGACTCGTTCCGTAAACGCGGAATCTACAGTTGAAGAGAGCAATTATTAATAATGTCAACAAGATTTTTTTGGAATTTTTTTTCGGTGCATCTCGTCTAATTTGTTCTTCTAGAAGAAATGGACAAATCAGAATTTTCTGATTAAATCTGTTAAATTTTAACTGAGATAACCAATATTCTGAGTGATATCAAAATTTTTGTTATCTCAATTGGAATTTAACAGGTTCAATCAGAAAATTTTGATTTGTCCATTTTCAACCAGAATTCCAAAATTAATGTAACTCTTTTTTCTAGTGCAAGAAGAGCGGTTTTCTGGAGTATCTAAAAATTTAGCTTGATCACAAATCTGAAGATAATTTTGTTGAACTACGAAATGTTATAAAAAATTTCGACATTCTAATAATGTTGCATAATTATTTTAATAGTCTAATCAAATTATTTTCAGATTTAGCTAAATTTTTAAATACTTTAGCAAAATTGTTCTTTCCGTGTACTCCATACGCTTTTACGAAATTTATATACTTACTATAATACATCCAATCAGCGATTGGATTCACCGCTACGCCGCACTTGAAGACATTCTCCTGGCTACCGAGGACCATAGCAGTCACATATCCACCGTAACCCCATCCCCATACGCCGACCCTAGTGACGTCGAGATATTTGTGCGTCTTCAAAAGGTGTCTTAGCACAGTGAGTTGATCCTGTACCTCGACGCCGCCTATCCTTCTGAAAAGATCTTTCTTTCCTTGACCACGAGCGCCGCGTACGTCCAGTCTCACATAGACTACGTCGTTGTGACTCGACATATACGTTCCCCAATCTATTCGGAACTTGTCTGTGACGGCTTCGCTACCAGGACGACCGTTCACCTCGACGAGTACGGGAAACGCCGCGTCCCTGAGCTCTTCTCGCCACGAAGGTGGCAACAGCAGCTGCACTTGAGCCCGCCAACCTTGAGGTAGCGGCACCTGCCAATCATTTCAAGTTGTAATATCAATATCATATAAAATTGAAGCAAAATCGTAGTAATATCATTTATCTACCTCAAAGTTTCGTCTGGTGGGCAGTGCCAGTTCTGACAATTTTTCCGCGCGTTGGAGCCTTGTATCGTACAGCACGCGAATCATTTTATGCGTCGACATCATATGCACGCCGGCGAGGGGGAGGCCAGGACCCTCGCAGTATAGTACGTAGTAACCCTGCGTGTTGTTGTCCACCGATGGACTGACCGAAGCACCGAAATGTGTGCAATTTGTGTAATAGAACCTGCAGCAACAAATTCGCTTATTAATTTTATTTGACCGAGAATCAATTACATTGATTTAATTTTTTTAACTTGCCTACTACTCCAAAGAACATCTCCAAGGTCACACGTCACGCACAATGGCTCGAAGTGACGAGGATCATCCGCGGCAGGATCGCGTACTACATAGAGATGTCTTTGGCCAGGTCTCTTTTCTCTAGTACCTAAATAGTATACGAGATGTGCCTTGGTGTCCCATGCTAAGATCTCGCTCACCTGTTTTAGAAAGCACTTACGCAATTAAAATTTCTTTTTTCTTATTTTTTATATACTATATGTATATTTTTAATCGTTATAATATATTATATATATGTTATATTTTTATGATTATTCCTGATAATAATTTATGATCCACTACTTTATAACGGATCTAATTTGTAGCATAGAATTTAGTTTTACATGCCATGTACTTTAAACGTGTGTATTTTGATTCTTTAAACACTTTTTATATTACACAGCGTATAAAGTATTAAATAGAATTCTATTCTAAATTCTAATAGGAATTGTCTAAAAAGCTTTATAATTCATGGTATACTGATTTTACAAGCCACTCACCTCGTAACGACCATGGGAGAGTACTGCTATTCTTTGTTGCGTGAGTGTGACGTGTTTTATGTGCGTAAAGTGCTCCTTATCACCTTCTTGCACTGTGGCCAACAGCAGAAAGCTATCGCCGTCTGGAGCGAAGAGAGGATGCGGTTGAGCGTCCAGCCACAGTCCTTCGGGTGCCCGCTCCGTGTGGGTCACCTCGCATTCCCACGTGGCAGCACGGCAAGCCGACACTATAGATAGGTTTTGCATCCTAGTCATCCAGACGACAGCGATCTGCGAAGCGTCCTCGCCAACCCACCCGGCCGATATCAAATAGTAATCTCTGAAAATATCCGCGAATTTCATTAATTCGGAATCATGAACGAGCGAAGCTAATGTCCTATCATTGTTCCAATACTGAATTTATATTTTCTACAAATTATCTTATATATTTTGCAATTAGGACAAAAGTAATTATTAATAAATCAACATACTGTTCATCCAAGAGTGCCGGTGGCTTCAATTTTATTTTCGTTGACCACGTGACATTGCCGGTACCATTGTAATTTGCCGAGCTCACGTTACTAAGATCTATGATCCACAAATCGACTTCCGGATTGGGGAAACCCGGTCTCGGGTATCTAACCGATCTGGAAGGTGGAAAGGACCTGGACGCGCTCAGGGGATTCGGTCCGGCTCCATCTTGACCCGGCGTACCAAACCAAGGAAACTCAAGCGCGCTCACTCTGGTGTCGTTGAACGTGGCGTAGAGGACATGCGTGCCATCCGGACTGGGCCAGATCGCTTGCGGTCTCGGTAACACTTCCTCTTGATACAACCAGTCAGGCACGCCGTTATAGATTATCCCAGGTACGCCCGTGTCGGTCAAGCGGGTGTCCTCGATCGACGCGGGTCCCATTCTAAGAAAAATGTCGTTCTCGGAGATCATCAGGAGACTGGATGTGTTACCCAACCAGGCGGCATGTTGTAATCGCGTCTGATGCATGTGTCGTGACGCTTGTAGACGAATGGGTGTGTGATGGCTGGTAAATAAAAGATTATAAAACCTAATATATAAGATTATAAAAACTAATGTGCAAATTAGTGATTTTATTTACGTTCCAATGCGTTCTTTTTATGTAAGTATTTTTAGAGACGCTTTCAATACGGAAAAATAAATAAATAGAATACGAAGATAGAATTCAAATAAATCAGACAAAAAAGTGAAAATGAAAATTTATAAATTAATATATATATTTTTTTAATCATTAAATTGAAAAAAATACCAATAAGAACCGATTGGATGTATGTATGTATATAAACTCATTTTTTACATACAATTTATTACATAACAGTAAAATAAAAGTAGATGTTTTGCCCTTAATTTAGATTCTTCTTAGTACATATATAAATTGAATGTAATTACGAGTAATATAAATAAACATGTTTACTTCATATATGTTATTTTCATATTTTAATCTAATGAGAACCGTCGTAGTAATTTGAAAATGCACATTGCCGTGTAAAAAGTAGTTGGTTTAGAAATAAAACGAGTGCTTTTTATATCTGACCATGCACCTCATTTAAAAGTTATTATTACGACGGTTCTCATTAGATTTTTCTTCATATTTAAATATGAAGATGTATAATATATGTTTATTTGCATTACTCGTAATTATATTTAATTTATGTACTAAAGAAGATTCAAAACTAGAATTGAAGTTACTTCATGTTATCTGTGTAATAAATAAATTTATATACACGTACATATGCATCTAATCGGCTCTTATTGGCTTTTTTTTTTCAAATTTATGGTCTACTTTTACAGACTAAATCCACTTATATTATTTAATAATTATATATCTTAACAATTATTTTTACGTATTAAATTAATTTTTTATAATTATATTTCTAAAATTATACTTTTATATTTAATATACTTACTCGTTCGTGACATCGTAGATGGTGTAAAGAGCGGTGAAAGTGTTCCGAAAAACCTGAAAAATTGTTGACATGTACCATATGAAATATAAAAGGATCGAGAAAAAAGAGAACTTATAGTGCAGAGGTGAATGTGTTTTCGATAGCGATAATCGACAGCTAACTGCAACTAAATTGCCGCGCGTCGTATTACACGTTCGAGTGTTATCGATAAGCGACGGATCAGAAAGTTAGGATGTAGCTGCTGCGCGAAAAAGTTTTCTCCAGGGACTTCCACGTTTAAGCTACTTACCGGCTTGACATTGTGCCTGAACAATACATAACGTAGATCAGAGCTGCATTCATAGTCCTGAACGTTCAGTTGTCTCTGAAAACAACGTTTAATAAAGATTCTATGGAATATTAAGCAAATTCCGATTTAACATTACAATTTAATTCAAAAATCGGTTATGCTGATAAAAGCAAAAGCTTTCATCGTAAACATACGAAATGCTTTTATCTTATAAAAAAATATCTTTTCCGATTTTGTAATTATTTTTCTCAGATCGGTTTTAATTCTAGCGTAATATTTCAATTTTATTTATTAAATTTTTATTCTGGCGTTATTATTATTATTATTATTATTATTATATTAATAATTTTTTTATATATGCAGACATAGTAATTTATATTTTATTTTTCATTTTAAATATTACTTTAAATTCCAGTGAGATTGCCTTAATTTTTAATGTCTGATATCTATGTTTTTGTTAAACTTATTCCACTTGTGATTTAAATGTTGAAAATGAATGGACCTAAATTAAAAGATAAAATGTTCTCATATGTACATAAAAGAGGAATTGTTTTATTATTAACATCGCGCCTGAACATCTGCGTTCTGATTCCAGTCCTCCACTTGGTTTTTTTTCTTTTTAATCCGCGAGGTAATTTTATCTCATTTCTAGATTTAATAAATTTGCAATTATAACTGCGTTTGCAGTTATAACTGGCTTTATTAAGATTGGTAGCGGGTTCATCGGTTTATCTACATATGTATTGTAGTATAGCGTTATGCATAGACGAATATCGCTAGTAGTCGATACTTGTATCCGAAAGAGTGGTGAGACGCCGCGTGTCCTGGTTGACGCCAGATCGGATCAATGCGCCGTATACACTTGTCTATACCTCGCCTCTCGGTCCAAGAGAAAAAGGACGCGGATTTGGAACCTGTCCAGACTAAGTGGATCGGTTCTCTTGCGCACGCATACTTACTTGCTACCGCTACCTAAATCGATCATTCTTTCTGTCTCGTTATAAACGTTTCCCTTTTCGTTTCTTTTTCTTCTCATTATCCCCATATTAGAGCTCATCATGGAGATATCTTGTACATTTTATTTTGTGATTCTCCCATATTTGTAATTGTTTTCACACACCCTAAATTTCTTTGGAATGGAATCTCACTCTAAAGAGTGAAAATAGAGCCAGTCTTGAAAAGGAGAGGGGCAATTTTCAATCTTAAGAATGAGATTTCATTCTTCAGAGTGACAATTCACTCTAAAAGTTTTAAAGAACAGCAGCGTTTATATTTTAATATTCATTCCTCATCAAAATGTGGCGCGTTAGAGTTCTCGAAATAATAGAATTAAACAAGACTTTTTAATTATCGCTTTTTCCCGCTTTGAGCCTACTGTAATCGAAATACCTTGAGATGGTATCATTGATTCTCAAACGCAATATCGCAGTATTTAGAATTCCTCATATTTATCCTGCGCGTGCCTGTAACCCTGGATAAACCGTGGGATGCTCCGGATTCCATTTTATGTGCGGTTCAGTCTTTGTTTCGCAATACGCCGCAAGGCAGACTCGGCTGGTTTACCGATCGTTTGAACAAAACTGACTTTCAATAAAGGATTCAGGTTATATTCCCTATCCTACATAAAAATTTTCACCGTATAGAAACGCTCGGAAATGTTGTTTGATTGTTTGTCTCAATTAGAAATCTATCGAGAATTCGAAAAGGAGAGAAAACAAACTGAAAAGGTAGTATTTTGTATGAGAATATAGATGTGTCTTTTTATATCCTTGATCGAAAAATTATTTATGAAAAACTATCGTGGGAGAAATTATCCACTTCAGTTTAGCGATACATATTTACTCCTGTTCGTGTTGCATTTTCTCTGCTCATGCAACAATTAAGAGGCTAAATCATAAATGACCAATAATTAGAAACTATTTTCCAGCTGAAAGCTTTTGAATCCTACAAGTTAGAAGTTTATTAATTCATAAGTCTACTCTGCTATTTTCCCTGTTCACGCAACAATTAAAGAGAAATCAGAAATAGCAAGCAAAGAATGGAAAACTCTCATATTTATTTCTTCCTTTCTTCTGTGATTTATTCCTTTTCTTTTTCCTTCTTCTTCGCACGTTCTACAGAAATATATCTGCACGTAAGCATAATTTTATTATTAATATTGGTGCATAATTATCTGGCAAGTGCGAGGGTCATGTCTCCAATTAATCCTGGATGAACGCGACAATAGCTCAGTATCGGCGGATTAGATACCAAGGGAGCTAAGATACCTCCGTGCATCACTAATGCGGATATTCCTGCCGTGGTTGGTGATTTAGAGCTCCGCCGAAATCTGATGGAAATAACGTTTCTCTTGGTCGAGTGGTTCGGATTCGGCAAGGATTATTATCGGGTCATGAATGAATTTGGCCGAAAATTTGACGACTCGTTTGTTCAGTATTTCCAGTTGTTTGCCGATCGATTTTATTTGGCATCATGTTCCAAACAAAATTTATTTAATGTGGAACGAACTAATTAACCTATGTAAATGGAATTGATTCTTTAAATAAATATATTTACTTTAGATAGTATATGTTGATAACTTCGTCAAATATACATTGAATTGATATTTGATTTCGCGGATGATAAAATAATCGGTAATAATTATGCACGAGATGATACATATATCCAAAAGTCTAAATTAATTATAAATTTTTAATTTATATAGCCGACCAAAAAAAACATGCTCAATTTTATCTTTTACGTCTTATAAAGTTGCACACATCCGTTTGTTGCATAATTTAAAAATATTATTTTCAGCATAATTAAATGTGGAGCGATTCTGCAATCGTAGAAGTTTCGCTAATTAATTCGCTAGTTAATTAAATGATGCATTAGAATAATATTTTTTAAACACTCTTTGAATTCTAAAATTTGTAGATTGAAACATTTTAAGCCATATTTATTTGTCATTTGTAATAATTTAGATATTTCACGACAAGTCTGATGAAATGACATTTGATATTGAATATTTTATATCCAAATCATGTTTTATCAAAATTGTATGTTTATAAAATATCAAAACAAAGTGTAATCAAAGTTAAGTCATACTAGTGATTTTTTAAAAAGTTTATTAGTTAATAAGTTAATAAATAATAATTCTCGAGAGAGAAGGTTTCAAGTTTCTTGTTTCTCATCTTTAAATTCCCATTCTTAAAATAACTTTAATCTCTTAATTCTTTTCCGTCATATTAGAGAGCATAATACTTTTTTTCTTTATAAACGATTCTTTTAATCGCTCGATCCATAGAACTCCCTTTCTTTTAAATAACTCCAATTATTTTTTTCTTTCTAAGAATTCGCACTCTATCTAATTTGTCAATAAAGAAATTTAAAAGAAAAAAGTTTGTAATTGCAATAGAAATTTGTCTTCTGAATATTAAATTGTATTGCGAATCTGTCTTTAGAATATTTAATTTGTGAAAGCTGGATTGCAATTTCATTGTTAAATGGGGTTCAGATATATGTATATATTATGTATATATTATATATATATATATATATATA
>NW_012130065.1:14999443-15002640 GCF_000143395.1 Atta cephalotes
TATATATATATATATATATATATATATATATATATATATATATGTATATATAAAATAGAGAATTATTTAATAAATGTACGTAGTTATTTTATAATCACGGGATAAATTTACGATTGAAAATTTATTATCATATGCAATAATCATTGTATAAAATTTGAGCGCTTATATGATATTATGCCATATAATACCATCGGTAAAATTTATCTTTATGTAACGAAGTGCAAAAAACGCGTGATAAGCACTGTATGTATACGTACAAGTGTATGATTAGAGACTAAAAGGGACACGACGTTGTTGCGAGTGTCTAGAAGGGTTAGAGAACCATCGTCAGCTTGGTAGACAAACTTTTCGTGGGTTATCCAAGTCGGTGGTAACCTGTGCGGTGTCAGGTCATCACGAAGGCACTCGTCTAACGTAAGACGCCTGCCACTCCAGTACAGGAGCTCATCAACGTACCTGTAAACAAATCAAAGGAAAAGCAAATATAGAAAGCAGTTCACAAACTTTTTCAAGCATTCGTAATAACGAATTCAAAATAACGAATTGAAACTATTGTATTTTGCTCAAGTGTATCTCTTTTACTTTTAGCCAAGAAGTTTTGTTTTAGTGATTAAAAATGATATACATGCTGAAAAAATGTACTAAATTTTAATAAGTGTATACCAGATATATATCAGAGAGAAAGACGATTGAACTTCTTTTCATAGATAATATAAAATATTAACGTGCACTGAAAAAAATTTACTAAATTTAATAAATATTTATTTGAATAGTATTAAATATTTAAGTGTAAATATATATTTATTTGATACAAGAGCCATTAATTTGATTTAAGTATCATTTTTATTAAGTAAATATTTATTTTACTGTAAGTTTAATTAGTACTGTTTAAATATTTATTAAAATTTAGTAAATTTTTTTTCAGTGCATGTTAATATTTTATCTGCGAAAAAAAAATTCAAATTCATCTTTCTCTCTGGTATAGAATTGTGAGGATTAGATTACGAAAAGTTAAAATAAGAGGAAAACACACACACGCACGCACGCACGCACGCACGCACGCACGCACGCACACGCACACACACAAACAAACAAACAGCAAGTAATGCGAACTCACCCGAGGAGATAAATTGCTGTGACAATGCCAGCGATAACGAAACCGATGACTAGTAGTGAGAAAATTATACTCCGCCAATTGTGCCCGCCGTCCGCGTACGTTAAATCCTGTGGAAGAAGACAACCTCTTACGTAATTATCGGTCAATCTGTGAGATCGATCAGCAAACTATAGTGCATAAGCGGATTGGACAAGAGAGCATGCAAATCTCGAATCTCGAATATAGAGAGAAAGGTTTATCGAGAGGATAATTAGGAAAATTTAATAATAATGAGAAATTGATTAACATCACTTCAAAAATTTTACATCTAGATAATAAGAACAATAAGAATTTTGTTGGACTGTACATGTGAAAATACAACCAGTGATTCTACAAATGATATAAAATACAACATGTGAAAATAAAGGTCCATAGTAATCAAAGCTGAATCTTTAATGCTTAAATAATTCTTAAATAAATGTAAATATTGTGTGAATATTTGTATCTAGAGTATCTACACATCTAGAGCACTTTCACTGTGTATATCACGAAGTCACAAATATAACGGATACATATATACATAAAAAATATTACAGGTACATATGGATGTACAATTACAATTATCATAAGTTTTAAAAATATGTTATAGAAATAAATTACATATACTGGCTGTTTAAAAATTTCTGGGACGAACTTTAGGAAATTATAGATCTCAATAAAAGAAACAGCTTCTATTTAAGAACTTATATGTCTCTCGACGCATTTTTAAGAAGCTATGCGTCCTGTTTCGAATATGAAATATGCAATCGATCGTGACAATAGTCTATGTTTTTGTTTTCTTTGTTGTCTTGTTAAAAATCAAAGGACGTGAGAACTAGTAGTGTCACATGCGAACGGAGTAGCTGCTTAAAAATGTGTTGAAGGGCACAAATTTCTTAACAAAAGTTGATTCTTTTGTTGAGATTCATCCTCTGAAGTTTGTTCCTGAAATACTCTGTATATACATGACATATATACATATATGTGTGTATGTATATGTATATGTATATATATATATATATATATATACACAAATAATTATCATTCTGTATGTTTTTACACGGAATGAAATCATGTGTGACTTCGATATATTAAGAAAAGCCTGTCACATATTCTCGCGAAATTTTAATTTCATATTCTTCATTTATTAAAATGACACAATTTCGCTGCTTTCGGGATATAAAATTTGAAAAAAAAAGAAATAACAGTAAATTAATTAACATAAATATTATATTCTTTTATCAAAATGAAGATATTTTTATTGTTAAAATAAATTGAATTTGATGTACAACAGTAGCTTATTTATACCGAAATTAACTTGAAATGCGCAAGAATGGAATATCTAGCGTGCATTCATTTTATAATAAATTAAATATTTCATGGCGATGACATGTCAGTCGCGCGTGATATTCGACTCTTGACATTCGTTTTTCGCGACAGCTTGCCGTTGCATATAAATAGGGTCATTGTTTTGTCATTCGCATATTGTCGCATTGTTCCTCAGAATGCACGATCATTTCCTTATTACAATTAGCAATTATCATCAAGCGATTAATTATCTTTCGTAATTAACAATTTGTAATTGTATCGAGGTGACAGCTATTTATCGAAATAGGTATTCCATGAATTATTCGTTTGAAGCATAGAAATCGAAGCGATCGAGAATGGAAATTATAAATTATTATTTTGATTGCGATATTTACGGGCAAACAATTATTTAACGACACTATCATTTATATCTCATTGCGCTTTGAATTTTTCATTCATCTAAATATAATTTAATTTTTGTTTTCAAATGGAAAGTACGAAATAATATACGAGCTGCTATATCGTATTATTCAAGTAACTGAAAACCGAGAAAGCCAAGGTATTTTGGGATGATGCACCGAAAAAGAGAGAAAAATAAAATAATTTCTCGAGATTGCTGGCGTAAGCCCGCATATAGCTCTTTTCCAATATAATTTCTTTTGAGAAAATCATTTGTTCAATCAGACTTCCTTTACTGTTAAATTCGTTCGATCTTATCGGATTCTGAAAATTCACAATAATGCTTCTAGGTGAA
>NW_012130065.1:15003676-15026953 GCF_000143395.1 Atta cephalotes
ATATATATATATATATATATATATATATATATATATATATATATATATATATATATATATATTATTTCTCCTGTAATGAGATATTATTTCTTCTGTAATGTCTGCGACGTTCTGTCTGTTGGATCCTTTCTAATTGCTTAACACATTTTAATATAAACGTACACAGGAATGCATAAAGTGTAGCATTATGTACGACAATTAAAATAAATATGTAAGCTGTGTATAGTTTTGCATATAATTAGATTAGATGTATAGGCTTTTTCTGCCTGTATTGAAAAAGTAAAAAATGCTGGCCATCCAACGTTCTCCAATCTTTATTATATATTATAATTATCTTTATTATATATTATTTATAGTTGCCGCGATTAATAACATATATATAGTTGTCTCTAGAAAACATAAACTTATATAGCCAACTAGTAGCCTTCGAGCCGAATACAGATATGTAGTGCTATGTCAACGATTAGGTAAATGATTGGAATATAACTCGCCATGTGCACGAAAGTGTCTAATGATTTTACAATTGGAAAGCATTCATTATTTCTCTTGCACAACCTATTGTTAATCAGTTAAAGAATTAACGCCCAGTTGAGATATTCCTTGTGAAAGTACCAACATTGAGAGAAAAAATTTTGTTAATTTAACAAGCCAGTATCTTTAACCGGTGATCGGTAAATATATGACAACAAATTTTGTTGTTGTGATTGCTGCTAATCTGCTATACCAATCAATTATTAGTAACAGAAGCAAACTATATAGAATCTAACCTATCTTTTGGATAGACTTTAGGCTCGTTTACGTAGAACTCGTAGATGACTGATTTTAAGTCGTAGAAAACCGACCAAGCACAATCTAATACAGGGAGAATATTTAACTAGAATTGGTCAATTTCTTACAATTTGAGATCTTGCAACCATCTATGATTTTTTTATATATATATATATATATGAGCCTCTTATTTGCTAGCGATACTATTGATTGTTTGTTACATTGACAAATTAATTTGCAATCGTAACAAATAGATTTCTTAACAAATATCACATTTGCTTTCTCTTGATTTGTTCCTATAACAAAATCTCTCTTCTCTCTTCTCAGTGAAGTTGCCCATTTGCTAGAACGGATTTTATTCTCGTCGATCGTAAAAGCGTTTTTGGGGTCGCGATGTTCGATCGCGCTGCCATCAAGAATACCGCGGTTTTCGGTCGCTCTTGCATAGAATATGTCACTGGCTCTGTTGTGCATATTGCATACGGATTATGTCCGGTGTCTGTATAGTCCTCCTGACCACCGACACCATACCAGATAATACGTGCAGGTCATGTAATACAGACGAGTCGCACCGAATTTCGCACAAGGTGTGAGCTATGTGTGGATCGTTATGTACCTGTTAGAACAGTCTCGTACGCGAATTTGCTTTCACTTTAGGAAACCGCGAGAGAAATTACGATTTATCTTCAATGCATTCGGTGATCAGTTAAATGTTGTCTCTGAAGAAGAACGACAAGAGATTCATCGACAAACACGTGATTCACCGAATAATTAAATTACATGTCGGAGTAGTTTTCCTAATCAATTCTTGCAGCAAACAATCACTTAATTTAAAAAAATTAGTGTGTCTATGCATCGCGTGATATATTTTTCCTTTTCAGTTGTATTTATGTTTGTAAAATTTATGATGCAATGAGACGGTTACAGTTACGACACAAATGTCATAACTGCACCTTATTGCTCGCAATAACTGATTGCTTCGCGTTTGGAAAATAAACGTAAGGTAGTATCGTCTCTCTCGTTCTCTCTTTTTCACTTGACTGCGCGCCTATTAACGATAGGAGAAATTCCGGCCTGGGATATAGTTTAAACAATTTATCCCTTCGAAATAATCTTCATTTTATCTCGGATATCGCCTCGGATAATAATGTTACTCCGAACTAGACAAATGATCAACCGCCACGCCGATTGGCCAACGTTATGCCGCGCGATAATCGCTTTTGAACGACCCGACCTGTTTATCCAGATAAATAATCGCCGATGTCTCGTTCAAACGATTCGCTATTTCTTTTCTCGACACCCGACTCGCTTCTTCCTTCTCTCCTGCCGATCGATTTGCCACCGCTTTGAATTCAAAACGCATCACGTCGCGTGTACGTGTACGAGATATATAGAGTGACCATAAATTCACCCCGCGAAACGCGACAGCATCGGACTTCGCGAGCTGATATCTACATTGCCAAGTGTTGCACGATGCAAACATTATTTCGCAAAGATTCACGCTGCTTTATACAGCAATAACGCGAACTGTGAGATAGAACATTCAATTTTTATCACCGGTGCGTTTCATACTTCAATTACTATTTATTCTGCGATGCGAAATCAGAACACTATAAATTGCTCGCTGTACTTATAAATGTATTAATATTTTTTTTTAGACTTTTTTATGTAGCAAAAATATGCAATATATTTGCTATATGCAAAATTATTGCGTGCTCACGTGTAATAATTGTATTTCAAGCGTAGGAGAAAATTGAGATAGTTTTGGACGATATTTATGCTGGTTTCTGATTTCTTTTTATTTTTTTGCTGAGCATTTGCTTAATCATCTTTGTCTTTTTCTATTTAAAAAAGTTTATGGGAAACGACTTCTACATCAAATTAAATAATATACGATCGCGTATAATATAATAAATATTTATTGGCTTTGTTTATTTATCCTTCTCTCAGTTGATAATATTTGATTGAAAAGATTGAAAAATTTTGCGATAAAAAAATTTATAAAATCAGATAAATTTTCAAAATTTTTTTGTAATTGTCTGTAGAACGGATATTTAATAAAAAAAAGACTTTGGTATCAATAAAATTTCGTTCGATATCAAAATTTAATAGTCTTTATCTTCGTCTTTTGCATATTTATCTATTTATTTATCTTTTTTTTTAAATTTAATATATTAATTTTATATGAACGTAGTTAAAGAAAATTAATCTTTTTAAATGTGAATGTTTAATTAAAAGACCTGTTTGCTGCGGATAGTCAGCATCGTTTATGTCACGCGTTACTTTATGGAAAAGTAGAAAGCAATCCAGACGTGATGTGGTATCACCGCTTTTAAATATTCTACCATTCTGTCACGTAAATACGCGTCTTTACATGACTCCTGTATAATGCCATTCTTGTATAATATGCTAGAAATAAAGATGTATAAAGATGTAGATTGAATAAAATCTTTGTTATGTCGATTAAGTTCCAACAGAGAAAAGCTTTTAGTTATATACTGAAGAAACTTTCAATATTTTCTCCAACTGTTTTAAAGTTTATTTTTTCCGTTTTAATCGCTTGTGTCTATTTCATAGAGCCAGCTGGCAAGTGGCCAAACATTACGAGATAGTCGGTTCATTAAAATTTTTTGCAAAAGTTATCTGAACGAATATCTATTTTCACATATATTACTCTTATAAAATATAATTTTCTATAAAAGCATCAAATGAATTAAATTTGATCGGAATGTTAGAGAAATAAAAAATCGCTTGTTAAAGATAATAATACATTATATATGCACTATAATGTTGATTAATTCATGCTTCATCATTGCTGTGATGAAGCTTGCTGTGATTCGTCCAACAAGTATTCGAGACAGTTTGTCCGACGAAATATGCCTGTGCTTATGCACATCGAGCGAATACAAACCGCAAATACAATAGAGATTAATTCAAAGGAAATATCTATCGTGATCGCACGGTAATCCAACATGACGGTTTTCAGGTATTCCACTATGGCGTGTAGTGAACTGCAATGGCATGATAGATAAGGTCCTCACATATGTACGGATACATCGACACATTGCATTCATTACTGCAAATGTTAGCGAGCATGATGCATACACTCAGTTTATTTTCGTCAGTTTATGAAGTACGAAGAACTGACAAGAATGCAGAATTTACTCGTTTCTATTAAATTTTAACGATAGATTTTCAATCGCAATGTTTTTTCTTGAGGCTGTGTCCGTAAAATAGAATATAGGGTAAACATATATTAATAATATATTTGTAAAAATATCTATAAAGAATATATAAAGCGTGATATAAAAATATATAAAAGAACTAATGGTAAATAAATTAAACACGATATATCAATGTATATTATTTCCATCGAACAAGAATTGCTTTTTTTCCTGACAATAGACTACAATGGCAGTAAAATTTATCGTCAATGATAAAACGGTTGCAAGTTTCTTCCAATATTTGCTGCGCGGTATCCCTATAATGAATTGCGTCGTATTAACAATAAGGCGTTTCTGAAAATTTAATATGCCACGGTGCGGTTTTCTCGTTTCGAATTCGCTGCTTTGTCATAGAGATAACTAAGTACACAGTTATGGAACGCGTTATTATTGTTACAGCTCCAATAATGCGATACCATCGTCGCTACCTTTTCGCGATTCGCGTTTCCAATCCGTACATACGAATACGCCGTTGTGCAATTTCATATAAAATAGCATTGCACTATATCGAACGAACCTGCGTTGAGCCACGATTGAGAGATTCTTCGTATTATTATGAGGATATTGTTAATAATTAATCAATAAATTATTGTAGAATTGATCGTTGCAAATTCACGACAGCCGATTGGTGCGCAACAATGCAGTTGTTGTAGAACGTAATCGTAGAAGCGAGAAAATTGGGCCACGGCACATCGTGAAAATCCGAGTCACCTGTCGGTGCCAGATCCCACAGTCACGTTTACACAGCAAAAGTGCTCCATATTTATGCGTGTTTAAATCTAATTGTTGAAGTTATTTGCGACATTATAGTCAGATGCTTGTCTTTTAAATCTGAGACTATCTGAGAGACTATCGTTTTATCCCCGTAAAACGATTGCTTTGCAGAGATCCGTTCCGATTACGACACGACTGCAAGCGTAGTCATAACGTTCAAGTTAATTGCTCGTCGAATCGTCTAGATCGTCAACTGAAATTTGAATTGTAAAAGTGATAAAGCTGTGATTGCTTATCTTCCGAGAGACTGGCGGTAGTCATGGCTGCTGCTTCCTCTGTCGTTCGTAAAGATAAAAATCCGTTTGTTTCGTCACGAACAATTGTCGGCACTGCACACCATCGTTTATTTTGAGCTCAATGGTGCGGCACAAGTCACCGTTTCACCCGACACCAATAATTAATTCATCCGTTCAAGAGACACAGATGTGCTAGCGCGTGACTGCTGAGCGCGTTTCAGCCAAGTATTTCAGCCTATCCGCCGCCCACCTTTCGACTCTCCCTCTCTGTGTTCTTTCTCTATGTTTGCGTCTCGTCTACACGTATACATCCGTATACATTTAAAATGGTAAACACACGCGCATATGCACACACGTCATTACGCCGCGTGTCAAAATATCGCAGTTGATTGTCGACGACTGGAGTTACTCACGATCGATACGTTCTCCGCGAAAACGATCGAGCGATAATACGCGGATGATACCACAACATTCCCATGAACATAATTCCGTAAATCGATCTTTGGTTTATACGTTCCTCGCTGTCGATAGTTAGTCCGTTCTCCAGAACTGTCGGCATCCAACTAACCACGCCACACTATGTGAACGTGATTTTCTTGAGGGCGAAGGAACGCCTCTATCTCTCCCGGCATTTTGCTCTTTTTGCCGTACTTGGACAGGAAGTTCAAAGGGGTGACACATGTGCATGACACACGTACGCGAGAGGTCGCTTCACATACGATCCTCTCGGGGTCACGGGATCAGTCGTGCAAAAGGGCCGATAATCGAGCGTAAGCAAGCCGCGCCGATAACGCCGACTGCTTTTAACACGGCAAAATTTTCCCTGCCAATAAAGCTCTTTTTACTGCGCGATTTCGTGCACGAAACGAGATGGGAAGATCCGAAAATTGTCGGACGATGAGCATTAATTCCTAAGCGTGCGTATCTGGTTGGAAATAATTCTGCGAGAGTTTCGACGTGATGACAAATGAGGACGAAGTGGTTTTAGGATGCAGCCGCACTCCGAGAAACGGGGACCGCAACGTTGGAAGTCAAACGCAAACCTGAGAATTTCTACGTGATGCAACAACAAGTCCAGGAAACGGCGTGTGTTGAACTTACGAAACTGTAGTTTCAACGCAGTGATTCCTCCTTAGGAGCTGTAATGATTTTCCACACCATGCGTCCATTCAAATTAAAGGGATGCTAAGCATACGCTGGTTGTTAAGTCATTATTTTCTCGTTTTTATTTCGCCAGAGAATTTATCACTGTTTTTTTTTCTTTTTTTTCTTTTTTTTTTTCGAAAAGAATACATTGATGGAGATTTACGTAACGCGAAACGTTACGTTAAGGTGGATCCAAGATCGGACTAGCAAGGATGAAACGATCACGAACAAACGTTTATGCATGGACGAACACAGCAAGCGCTTTTTTCCTTGAAAAAAGAAACAATGTAAAAAATCTTGCACTAATTGTATAGAAAATTAAGTCCCGTGAAATAAGTTAGATTTCACATGAAGAGCAGATTTCAAAATCTATTTTTCAAAATTTAATTTTTTTATTTAGAGATGACAGAGATAGTATTCACTATTGAAAGATTCATATTATATAAGGCGTTATAAGCTATTCTGGGATGTTTACAAAGCATTTTTTTCATCATCAATTTATGTGTTGAAGAAACCTAGACATTCAAAGTGCATTATGTCCTTTAACCTGTAGACCGCGCCAGTATAACGCTATATAGCGTCATGCGATGACTCATATCTATCGAACAATATATAGTATAGTAGACATATATGGATTATTATATGGGTTTTATGAGGGATCCATGATTTTGAATTTTAAAATCCCAGTGGTCTAAAGGTTAACTAGATATCTTCTAATTGTTTTCTATAAAGTTTCACAGTTTTTTGTGATTTCTTGTTTTCTAACAATTATAAATTTTGGACAAAATGCATTGTGAAAGACTGCTCCTCACATTTAATGTAGTTTATAATGTGAAATTGAGTCCTGGTGAATGAGTTACACGGAAAGAACGACTTCGTTGACGTGTTTAAAAATTTAACTATGCAGATCTGAAAATAATTTTGTTGACAATCAAAATGATTATGGAAGAAACTCAAGCAAGTGAGAGAGCAAAAAAATTTTGACATTTAAGCAATCATTTTTTGAGCGTTCTACATAATTATTTTGCTAATCCAACAGAGTTATTTTCAGATCTGTACCCAGTTAAATTTTTAGATATTTCGACAAAACCATTCTTTTCGTAGTCTTCACATATAATGTAGCTTATAATGCAATGAACAAAAGGTGTCATAGACACAAGACTCAATGGATAGTTTTTGAATTACAATGTACTAAAAGTATTGTCAGCACAAATTTTAGAACTTTGATACATCGTAGTTCAAAAACTATCCATTCGATTATTATTAAGCCTTGTGTCCATAACATGTTTTTGTTCATTACATTATAAGCTACATTACACAATTTATATATAGGTATATGAAAACTAAATTATTTCATCGGGATTCATTTTTCTATATAATTAATGCAAGATTTTTTGAGCTCGTTCCTGCTATGATCAAGGTTCATTTGTTTATTCGTATTATTTGCTTGATTTGATTCCATTTATGGAAGTATATGACACCCTACGTATCATTAAAGTGATGAATATTGCTATCGATCGTAAAATGTTTCGGTCGTCAAATAAAGTCAGCACGTGCTCCGAGTTTCGAATGACATTTAACTCTTTTGTTGGAAATTTACCGAGAATCTCTGTGTAATTCCGAGGACACCAATGTCGCGAGTGGACATCGGCGGTCGCCGGAACGGCAACGAGTAAAACATTATTGGTTTTGCGACAGTGGCTTTGCTGAACGTGTACAGGTTTGTCGAGGCATATTGTATGCGTTGTTTGTGGGACACGTGGGCGTGTATATATACTCGCATATGCATATCGAAGAAGGCGAGATACACAACGCGGCTCGGTTTCCTGTTCTTCTAGATACCAACCCTGCCATCCTTCAGTCTCGATACGTTATCAGGTAATCCGATAATCGAGTTATTCTAGCTAGGTTTGTGTGCGCTACCGCCTAACAGAAGTTTCCCGATTCTATCATCGGATGGAATCCCTTCGTCACGCTGCCGCGTGTTCCTTGTTCCCTGTGGTTCTCTCTTCTCATTCTCTGCTTGCCAACGTGACAGGTGATAAATTTGTTTACGCTCATAGATATCGACTGGACACCGTACACACGAAAATTGTATACAAATAAAAGTAACGGTGGACTGATCGATCAGCCAAAGACACATGGCATGCTATTAAAAAATTGTCGAAAAGTCGACTAGCTGAAGTTACGCCATTAGTCAAATGAATCGACATTGATGAATTTTCCGTTAATTTATCAATTATGAAGCTTTTGTATTGTGGACAGTTTAATTTCACCACAATTCTGAATCCTTTGCGAGAATCTTTTAGGTGTTGTATGAATTATTTATGACTCTCGATGAAGGCTTGTTGATTCGAATTCTCGGTCAAAGAGCGAATCGGGTCAGTTGACGGATATTCGTGATGGTTTGTTCCTTCAATCGACTTGCACAGTCAGAAACTAGTAAAAGTCAAAGGTGAGCAAAGGACAAGCCGACACGGTTCGTAGACTCTCACTGATAGTTTTGTTAATGGATTGGATGTGATAAGGGCGATCGTTAACGCGCATTTATTGTGTAAAACATGGCTCTTTTATATGGATTCACTCGATCGAAAACATTAAGTTAATTAGGAAAGATAGCGAGCTAACCGGCTAACCTTTCAATGTTTTTGACTTAATATGAATAAAACGCAGAAGTGATTTCGATATAATTGAGAAAACCCGCGCAACTGGTAATAATAGAAGCGATTATTTACTTTCAACGAGCGCGATGATTTTCGCAAAAATAAGGATGTCGTTGGATCGTAGCCTTTGTTTCTGGACGGTTGGTTCATTTAAATATAATTAAACTACTTCTCATGGAAGAGCGGAGACGGAGGTGCGTATCGCGAATAAACGACGGACGAAACCGGGCGAAACTTTAGTAACACTTTCCGGACTTGCAAGTACTCATAAACTAGAACGAAAGAGCCGTCTGGTAGATAAAGAAACAATTTTACATAACAAGGTGGCGTATCTAAAAAAATATGCGTGTGAATTCGACTTTGTAAAAAGCTGAGTACTTTTGTCACGTATGGAATATATGACTTTATTATCATTTTTTTCGCAATGACTCGATTGACAGTCAATTAATTATCGCTATTCCGTAGCATATCTGAGTTTATATGTATTTACACGCGTTATGTATAGCCTGTTTTTACACACATGAGAGAATGCATGCTGACATTGAATTAACGAGACGTTAAGGCATTTATTTTAAACATCTCGTTAAGAGGTTTTGTATTCCGTCGCTGAACAAGCAATACCTAATTGCTGCCTTTGTCAAAATGGTCATCAATTTAAAATTGAGATCAATAACTAAACGTTATAATGTCGCTAGATAATTGTAAATTTAGCCCTTTCACAGAAAGGCTAAGTAAACAAACAATTTGAAGCTGTCGAAATTTCAACGATTTTCTATCAGAAGGTGGTGTGGAAAGGCCTGATTTTTGGTGAGAGAACTGAATATTTATAAAAATCGTGTAACATGAATATCTAATGTCTACTCGTGATAGTCTGCTATGCTAAGTACCATCACTCTAGAAACGATACTCCGATTACCGAGTTATACTCGTAGTTTATACGCGGCGTAATTACTATTTGAATGTATTACTCTGAGTGGTCACTAATGTTGCTATCGGCACTTAACGCAAGTAATTCTACCACTTTGCGAGCACGTGCGCCTGTGAGGAGCTTAATCGTCGTACGATCCGGTACTCAAATCGAACATTACATCTATGTAGGATGATATTCAAATGCAACACATACAATCATGACATTTTAACATCAATTAAAAAGTCTAATGACAGGCATATGAATTCTTTTTTCGAAAATCTAGAAATAATTCAGTCTTATGAAGATTTAAATTGCTTCGAATTGCTGTCATTTCAAATTGGAAGTTCTTGAAAACATTAAAACATCTCGAAACTCTAGAAAGTTTTGAATTATTTGGAAAAAACTTCCCTTAAAAGCATTTATAAATATTTAAAACACTTATTTTTAAAGACAAAATCGTTATCTATAATGATATATAAAACGATCTATCAAATTATAATATAATAATTGAAATAATAATACAAATTAAATGATTTTGAAAAAATATATTTTTAAAAAATATAAGGTTCAAAAGTTTTTTATTTTGAATAATATTTCAAATGTTTCAAGATTTTTAATATATTTTTAAAGTTTTCGATTTGTCTCAAGCACTTTATATTGAACATTATTCTGAAATTTTCATAGGGAAGTTATTAGACAAAAAATAGTGACATTTATTTCCATATTTTTATATTTGTTATATTTTTATATTAAATACATTTTAGAGATGTAGATGGAACTATCTCATCTAGTTCAACTATTTGAAGGATTATGTATGAAAGAAAGATTGATTCTATGCATTCATAGATTTGTCATTGTGCGACTATACTAAACAATCCAGTACAATAAATTACATCAATTTTGTTTATTTTTCTACGCTTTTCAATCTAAAAACCATGAATTATTGCACAGTATAGATTATTAACTCGCGTCTCGACCGTAAGCTTGATTTTTTGTAAACGTTCGCGAATTAATAATCAGTACTAGCGCCGTATCAACTTTCATTCATCGACCGTACATCTACATGCATTTAAACCTGATCGTACAATCCACAAGAAGTACTCGAAGATTAGGATAGGGACCACTTGGTGAGCCGGCTGAGCGATTTACCTCTTTTACCTGAGCTGATTTTGAACGGGGATCGGCGACCTGGACGGTCTCATCGGGAGGCAGCCGCCAGGAGTTCCTTTCGATGTTAACGCTGGCGTTCATAGCGGCCTCCTCCTCCGCCTCCCGTGTCCTTCGTCGTTCTCAGCCACTTCGTCTTTGCACGATCGCTTCTCCAAGGTCCCCAGGGTAACCCCCAGGCCACTCCTGGGGCCGAGGTTTTATTACACCAATCCACAGTTCCTCACCTGAAAAAAAAGGAAAAGAAAACGAAATTTAATAAATTTATATACGGTAAAATATGGCGTGAAGCAGCGGAAAGGTATATACACACTCGATCAATTTAACAGTGAAATTACCGAATGAATTGATGAAAGCCGATAAATATTGAATTAGAAGAGATAGAATATCGAAGGATGGCAAGAGGGCAAAAGGGGATAAAGAGGATAGATTGTAAGCTCGTGGATGATGAAGACTGGAAAAGTGAAACTTAATCTGAACTTCGGTCTAAGACTTAAGTGTGGTATACAGAGATAACGTAATTGAAGCCGTGAACTTGTCAGTACAGTATAAAACTGAATTGTACACAATATATTCAAATACATACACTGGAAAAAAAATTAAATTCTAATAAATATTAGTTTGAATAATTCTAAGTAAACATTTACTCTCTAAATATAAACATATATTTATTTGATAAAAAAATCATTCGTTTGTGATTTAACTATCATTTTTTTATTCAATAAATTTATTTACTGTAAGTGAATGTTTACTTACTAAGATTAGTACTATTCTAAGAAATATGTATTAAAATTTAATAAAATTTTTTGTGTATATATTTACGAGCAAAATCAAAGAAGAAATTCCAAATTGTTCAAGACAATACTCTGTTATTAAACTATACAATTTTTCCCAATTTTTATTGTATCTTTTTATTCATATTTTTATATCGCGAACGTTACCAGATGCCAATCGACGATTACTTCGACGCTCAACGCTCGTAATTTTTCCGAAGGAATTTAATATCTGCGCGGTACGATTAGTCAACGTCCCGAATTCCGTGTAAAAGTTTCAGTATTTAACTTGAGATTTGTATGAGAAGGAGAGGAAGAGAAGTTTGGCTAAACCTCCTCCCCCCTTCCTTCCCCCCAGTTGTTACGTGCTTTTCTTTTGTGCAACAAAGTTACAACGGTATGTGTTCAGTAACTGAAACGAGATCGCGATAACGAAGTACCGATTTCGGCTACTGCGAATTTATGGAGCGTAAAAGAAATACAAAGGAGACACACGGGAAGAGAAGGGATGGCATCGAGAGGCCGATCGATCTTTTCCTTCTCCTATTTTTCCATCGTTACGTGGAATAATGCGCCGCTGGAGATTCGGAGGGCGGAAATACATCTGTAAAATTAAACAGCTCGGCTAATCGCAAAGTCTTACGCGACGAAAATCGTTTTACATTGAGTTTGAATTCTGAGCTCGTTCGCATCTCGAGTTATAAAGTATGAACGCGATTATCATAACATCATTTTAATACGACAGCAACTGAGAAATTATCTTGTCAAAAACTTTGAACAACATTATGAGATGATTACGGATGAAGGTTAAACTCTCCTCATAAATAATCAAGGATGCACGCTTGTATCTTCTTTCGATGAATATCGAAAGATATAGAAATAAAATTTATTATCTACCATTTTATGATATATCATTGTGACGCGACCTTGATTGTAATAATTAATATGTGGAATACTTATGAATTTATACTATCTTCGTGTATAAGTCATGGTTTAATCATATTCTTAAATTAAATATCAAATTGTCACTCGATAAATGACGCGAAAGGGCTGCAGTAAACGTCTCTGTTAATCATTATTGCCTCTTAGCGTAAACATTGATATGTCAGAGTGAAGGGAAAAAAAAGGCGAAGAGCCTCTTCTGCGAGAGGGAACGTTGTCCTCGTTGTGGGAGATGCAGGGATAGCGCGCGCTGTGTTAGCGTGACGTGACGTCAGAAGGGTTACGTCAGGGTGGCGCGGTAAACTGTGTGGATATACATACCTCTCGGTGAAGATGGCTGCGAGAGGAATTACGAGGAGAGAGGACGGAGGGATAGTCGAGAGGTCGCGGAAACGAGGAAAAGAGGGGATGCATGAGGGTGATCGCAAGTGGATTCGCGAATGCTGCATGGAGGACGGGGTTGACGCAGAATAAGGTCGATCACCCCGGATCTCCATCCTCCCCCGGATTTCATTCATCAGTCACAGTCGAGCATGGCTCGCGCGAGCTAACCGGATTAATCCTTCCGCGGTTGTCGGCGGAAAGAACAAAACCGTACACGATTTGTGTCGCAATGGAATTTCCAAAAGCAGCTATTACAGGTGGTCGCGTCAAAAATGTATGTCTGTTATTACAAGTAATGCGGCAGTAAATTAATGGCTCCGAATAAAATTCCTTAGAAAAGAAATTTTTTTTTTTCAAGAGAGACAGATGTATTATTGTAATTGCAGAGATGTAAAATATATATGAGATAATGGAAAGGAAGTTCATTGCGTAACATAGTTGCAAGTTTATTTCGTTGTGATAACGATTGAGCCTGACCGATCCACCCCATGTCGTTTTATTCGATCTGCCTTGTATCGGCGTCGTAAATCAATTCCAAATCTCCGTTCCGCAAGAAAACCCATAAGAAACGCGCACCGGGTAATCGAATTCTCACTGCGAGCACGACGAATGGATCCGCAATTTCGTTGAGCTCACTCCTCCCGAACTTTTTTGCAAAAGCATCCTGCTTCACGTACGAACTATGTGGCGCCAAATTGGCTCGTAAAATATTTCATACGATGCCTTGGCCATCTTGTTTATTTGATCGATCGACGGTATCATAGGTAGATTAAATTGCAAAGTTGGTATTCAAAATACGGGATCTTTCCTTAAAAAAAAAAATCCCTTAAGAAATATACTTTGTTATAATTAAATTATATAGATGTATTATAGAACAAAAAATATTGTAAGATCCAATAATTTAACACACTGAAAGAAAAATTTATGATATTTATTACTATAATTACATGTTATAATTATGATTATCACTGCTATAATGTTAACAATAATAACTGTATGTACAGTTCTATCAACAAAAATATGTAGTTGGCATCGAAAATGAATACAAATTATTCTTACCATAAAAATAGTCGCAATTATTACAATTTAACTATATGTAATTTATATCATTTTTTGGAACAACTATATAACATTATAGTAATAACAACCATAATTACACGTAATATATGTCACAAATATCAATTATAATCACAAATGTCAAAAACTTTTCTCTCAGTGCATACGAAAAGTTCTGAATTGATTGTCTGTTATCCATATTTTTCGCATTCATATATCTGCAACATGAATCTTTTCTTGCTAAAATGGGACAGATATAGTGGCAAGCTCTGCCAAACGACATCCTGTATGACGAATTCTGCAGTATCCTTCAGATCGTATCTATATCGCATTCTCTAAGGATGAAATTTGTCGTGACTTATTCTTATTACTCTTTGAAGTAGGGTCATTATCTCCAAGCAGGAAGCAATTACGTTTCTCCGTCTCGCAGAATGTTCCAGATACTTGACGGCTTTTCAAAACTTTTTTTCTTCATCTATTGCATTCTCGTGAAAGATGTGCCTCCGTGAGGCAAATATCGGGTGTTACAAAGATCGATACGACCTGCGCCGACCTTTCCAATGTCTCTTCTTTGTTATCATCTGGTTTTCCATGTTACATTCATACTATCAACGTTAGTATCTAGAATTTTCCTCTCGAGACTCATGGATTATGGGAAGCGTCAATCCATAACTATCTGTTGACAGATAGCTTGTATACACTATGTAAACGCTACTCGGCAACTTGTTTATCGCATAATTTTTTTGCGATGCAAAATTAATTATTTTAATTATTTCAATAACGCAACATTATGCGCGATTTTACAAACATCTGGATATCGTAACAACGCGTGCATTTTTCAGGTCTTTGATTCCAATTAATGTGTAGTTGAAAATTACGCAATTTATTTCTCTGTTGTTTAAAGCCTGTTGGGGTATTACATAGCTCGTATTTGCGAAAATTTTCGATTTACTGGGAAGCAGAGAAAATCCTGTAATTACGTTGCAGCAAAATCCACGAAAATACTATTTTATTATATTATCTTCGTGTGCAATTTGTATAAAACATTGCGAGTGCATATGTGCGAGTGTTACTAATTTAATATATTTATACTGTATATTATTATTCGCAAGAACTACAGGATATATGGAATACTACAGGATATTATGGAATAAGCTTAAGGAAAATCAGGATAAGAGATATCGGGATATGAGTTTCACTCGCAGCTTAATATTTTATTCCTTGGAATAGAAAGGGATAAAAGCTTTTTCTTGAGAACTTTTCCCTGCTAAAGGGGTAAAGGCTCTCCCTTAATTTTTTCCCTAACTGTATTTATTTTTTTATTATTTTTATAATTATATTACAAAGACGACAATCTGAATCATTTTTTTCGCTTCGAAATGCTTTTTTTTATTAATTCTTTCCCAAAGTCGTTCAACATTAAATCTCTTATTTTACGTAGACTCTCATGCAAATTTTTGCGTTTGTTTACTATTCCATTCCTTCCGGTTGTGCGGACAATCGAAGGATAAATGGCGTTCCTGGGCCCAAACGAAATTTTAGAATCGTTTATCGGTGGCGAGACGCGTGATGCTTAAATCAACAGTGCACATCGAAGAGAATTGGATGAACGTTGCGTGCCGGGTTGCCAATGTTGGCCATACAAACACGGTATCGCTACCCCTCTGAAACTTGCTACTGCATATTGGATACAGACGTACGTATAGCAAAGTAAATATAAATAAGTGTGAGGGGAATACGCCGGACATCGTTTTTATCTTTCGTTATGACTTGCGTCCCTCGCAAAATCCACTGCGAAACGATATATTTTCTTCCGCAATTCGTGAAAGACAATAAGAAACAAATGAAGTGTTTGTTTCTAAGAGGGCTTAGTCTACTTGTGTTTCTCCTTCAAAACAATCTTATTTGCTTGAATTGCTTTTGCAATTATATAGAGGTTACACATTTGCTTAATGCGAATACACACTCTGCCATGAGCGACCGATATTATACTGTTCTGAAGTTCGTATCGCGAGACTCTTGCCGCATGTAAATATCCGGATAGAAATTTGACATGTATGCAATAAGTTAAATATAGTTTACAACTATAGTCAACAATTTAGAATTATTAGTTTCCCCAATTATTTAAAGCTGAAATACGAACGATAGCGTTTGTCAACATTCTCTTTTTTTTTGTTAGACTACAGGCGTTGACGAAATTGAGAGTTTTATTTGCTTGTCTCACTTGTTTGAGCAATTTATACAAATTCATGTATTGTTCTTCTAAAAAATGAAAAATCTGATTTTTTTACTATGAATCCTTTATATTAACCCTTAAACATTTTTTTTGATGTGGTTATTCCCCTCTGGCTTTCTTCTTCTAACATTTTTTAATACTTTTTCTATTACTTATAATTTCTTTAAACTCTACATAATTCACAAATCGCAAAATGTAATTCGTAAACGCAAATGCAGCATGAAAATTTTTGCGAATAACGATCCATATAGACTGGACTGGACTGTTATGTTAACTTCTGCATTACGGCGACTGAGTTGACCAATGACAAAACAGCAAACAATAATGAAAATAAATTTTGTATTTATCAGCAGAGAGCCACCCTTTTTATAAATTTCCGTGATGTGGAAAATGGCAGACATATAGTTAATCTAATTTGACTTAAATTAAAATGTCAACGCTTTAAAATGTCAACGCTGTCGCAGTTGAGTTCATTGCGGTTGATTTGCATCTACGTGTATCTTGCATGCGGTGATACGTCATTCTGCATCTGCATTTGCGAACTACATTTTGCTATTTGCGAATTATGTAGAGACAGCTTTATTTACACGTTCCGTACCAATTTTAAATGACCTGATCACCATGCCGCGTCATCGATGAGCCAGTATTTTTGTTTGTGTTTGTTATATTTATTATTATAAATAATGTGTATTTCATAATGATTAAAAAAATTACAAAAATTATTGTAAAGAAGATCTAATGTACTAATATTGCATAACAAATTATAACTATGTATCCACGAATAATATTAAGAATTATTTCATAATTACATTTTTTTATACACGTATAGCTAAAATATCTCAAAAGACCCAAACGGAAAGTCACCGGTGACTTATAAATGTATAAAATATTAGTTAATGAAGACACATATATCTGTTTGACACTATTATTCTGTTTTTTAATATCTGGCATTAAAAAAAAATTGTTTATTTATATATGTTCATTTTTATGAAAATTATAAGCAACCGAATCAGATGTATGCCACACGTCTGTTATTTCCATAGTGTAGCATTTAAAAGTGAATACTTTTCTATATGAATCTCCAATAATTTCAATTACAAAAGTCAGATTTATATAATATTTCTATGCAGAACAATACGCGATGTTACGATATACATCCGATTACATATGATAGTTAATATTCTGAGGATCCATTTCTCGTTGCAAATTGACGCGTTAAGAGGCTCGCTCTCAGTCAGAATCTATTATCGGATCGCGTGAAGAAGAGTATCCTCGATCGCTGAACGCTCGTAACTTCATTTCGGTTGGAACTTCAGTAAAGAGGACTCGGTATTACTTCCTCGAGGGAACCGGTGCCTCGTAAATAACGTTGTACTCACGTTGGATCTCGATGCAAACGCGCGCGGTGCATGCATAGCAATTCTCCAAGCGCGAAGTTAACTTTTTCAACTGCCGGTAATCAATGTCCGCTTACGCGAAACGCAATTCGAAAACAAAGCCATTTGTCTGTCCCTGAATCGAAAGGAGCACCGATCGGACGGGCGAAAAACGATGACGAATGCATCGGAATGGAGCCAGCTTGCACTTCGATGCCGATGACGATTCTGGATTTCCCGTTTTTTTAATCTTTTTCTGCAGAAGGAAAAACATGAGTCATGCGAATAGATTGATGATTCGTTCGTCAGCATGTTTCTAGATGCGTAATACGCTTGCTTTGTACTTGAAAATTCATACTAAATTCGAACGGCTTCTCTGATGAACATGAAAATGATCTTTGCTTAATGGAAATTCAATTTAGATCTACTTTGCTCGCAACTTTTGGTTGTTGCGATATTGAATATCTTGTGTAACTAGAATTAAGTTTCATAATAAGTAAGCTCCGTATTAAAATTCCGTTAAAATAAAACTCACTTTGAACGCAGCTTGTTAACTTGCAATAAATTTATACTCGCGTGATTAGAGTGCAAGTTAAAATCTTTTAAGAGAGAAGTTTTCAAATATACATATCTGAAAATACAGTTTTGTAACCTGATAAAGACAAATTAATTATGTTTTAATAAAACATAGTTTACATATACAGGGTGGGCCATTTAAAATTTGGAATTTAATTTGGCTCTAAAAAAAAAACGCATGAACATTTTTCAAAGTTTATGGTTTTATTGGAAAGGTAATACATTGCCATTTACCGAGGTCTTTATTCAAAATTCTTCTCAAAGAAGTGCGTGAAATGTTCAAATTTTGAGAACGAGTTGATGTTGATGGTTGTTCAAGCACATTCTGAGCAACAGCAGCAATGTTTTCGGTTGACCTTACTGGACGAGCACGTGAACGAGTTGCTTTATTCAATAAGGATCCAGTTTGCCGAATTCACAAATTGATCCACAAACTGCGTTGAAGGCATTTCTTTTCTATCAAATTTTCCACGTAAATTTCTTACAGTTTGGGTTGAAGACTCACCACTTTGGAAGTAAGTTTTCAATATTTCCCAATTTTGTTCAAGCGAACCCATTTCGTAAATGTCAAACAAAAAACTAAATTTCTGATACGTCATAAATGTTATTACGCCTTTCAAACTCAAAATAACCGGTAGTTGAAATTCGCTAGATGGCCCACTCTGTAAGTGTATTTAAACAATTATGAAATGCATTACGAAATTTTCTTGTAATTACGATGGCTTAGTCAACGATATGATAATTTTTTTCACTCTTTTTTCTCAATTATAACTTAATTTCTGTTACAATTTTGCTAAAAGCAGACGATGAAATGGAGCCAGTTAATTTGAAAATTAAAATAATACATGATAAGTTTAAATGAACATAATAACTGAATATCGATAAAAGAACGCAGAAAAAGAAATGATCTTTTTCTTTATATAACAATCGATTATGTGAGAAGAGTAAGAGATTTATCGTATGCGAATTTAGGAAATAAATAGTTACTTAACTATAATAGGTCCAACTAATTGTCGCGAACGAAGTAAAAGTTTCGCTGCGAAAAATTTCAAGCACTCTAATTGGTACTTAGAACCATTCACGGTAGAGCTATCTAAATTCGTTTTTCCTTGAAAATACGATTGTCTTGAATTTCCCCGGTGTATTTTCCTTCTCGAGATGCGAAACACATTAATTAACGGTAATTGTAGGATTCTTCTCTTGACACCCGTTGGTTCCATTTGCGAGGACGACAGAAACGAACGAGCTTCTTTTATATGCGTTGTCTTTCAACAGTGATTCACGGAGAGGATCGATCGTCTTGGATTCACTATAATTATTGTCTCCTGAAACTACCTGTTGTATCCACGCTCAATCGATTGATGAGAGCGAACATGCTTAACATCCGAATCAAAATCTATCTATTTAATACGATCCAAATACTCGTTGATGTCAGTATCCGAGAATTCAGATATTCGTATATCGCAAAATTGTTCGAATTAGAAAACGAGAGAAAGAAAAAGAGCACTCACATAATACATTAGAAAATTAAATTCGGAATATAATTCGCGTACACTGTTAGATATCAAAGGAGCAATGGCAATAGTGCCAAGATTAGCGTGGAGCTTTAAAATCCTGTAGATTCCATTTTCTTGTATACCAACCGCAGGATTCGCAGTTGTACACTGTTAAATTATGTCAAATTATTACTAATTTGAGTTACTTTTATTTCTATAAGTCGCCAGTGTTTCTAACCAATGTATCGTTAATTTAATTACTAAAACAATGAAGTTAATCAATTTAATTCAGAAAAATGTATTAAATTTGATTAAAATTTTGTTTATTATTTACTAAATGCATCCATTAATATAGATGATATTTATTTTGATATTAATCACAGAAATAATTTATACAAGTTAAAAGATAACAAAATGTTATTAATCTTTTAAGTTAAATAACGTTTGTTATTTTTAACTTTTATGAGTATTTTAACTTTCGTGATAAAATCAATCCATTTCTGTAATTAATATCAAAATAAATATCATCCATATTAACGCATGCATTTGATAAATAATAAACTAAAATCTAATTTAATATAGTTTCCTGAGTTAAATTGTTTAACTCTATTGTTTTAGTCAAATTATATTAGGTATATTGGTTAGAAGCAGTGGCGACTTATAATAATAATTTAAAATAATTCAAATTGGGTATAATTTGATATTTATTAAGTATTATTTGAACAATATACATGAATGCTACGGTTGATATATAAGAAATGTGAATTTACAGGGTTTTAGAGCGCTACGCTAATCGTGGGACTGTTATTCATGTCAGGGAGATGACAAAAAGCCCTCGGAAACGCGCGTAAACGTCAACGAGCGTGTCTTTACACGCGACACAGAAATAAAGCGAGAGGTGACCTGGCTCGTAACCAAGACGGTTAATCTCGTGCCCCGAACCCGATCCGTTCGACGACTACAAATCCGAAGAATATCCCGCCATGCAGTATGCGGCATGCAGCCGCGTTTGCGAATCGATCTTCCCCGAGCGTACAATATCCCTCCATCCAAGTTACGGAGCCGATCTAAAGTTTGACGTAAACTCACGACTTTATTTTATCGTAAGTTACTACGGAGAGGACGTGCTTTAAATCTTTTCAGATAATCATTAAAGAGAATGAGAATTTTTCATCGCTGTGCAACAACAATGGAACAACTATTAATTACAATTTGATCATACGACGTCGTATCATAATACGCGATCATTATATCGCGACGGTGCTTAAAGGATAAGTTATTGTACTGAGATACGAAGGTATAACCCATAAATTCCATGTCGCCGATAAGGTTTAATTTTACGAGCAAATTTTATGTAAATTTTTGATGAAATTTGCTAGTAGCCAATAAAATATTCAGATCTAATATGGCGTCTAGTCTTTAAGATATGCGAATTCTGTGGCATAGCATGATGCATATCCCGCGATAAATTGTTGTCAGATTAAATCTCTTTAATTATAGCGCATTAATTAAGTGTGAAGTTTTAATCCAGCGACGGAGCATACGAAAAATAAGTGATCGTTATCATGGAAGAAGCTAAATTGAGAAAGCATTTTCTGAATTATTCTACGTATAACTAATTATTCTCGTTCCGATTTTGTGTGAAAAAAAATCCAGAAGAAATAGAACAATCTTCATGCGCACCGTAATTATTCCTCACCATCGCCATGGAGAATCTCGCAAGAAAATCGGCGTGGCGTTCTCGTCTCCGTTTCCGTATAGCTTAATCCCTTACGCGGCTACTCCGCAGGAATTTGGCTTAATTCCCTTCGTGGATCCTGCCATATCCCGGTGCGCAGTTTCTGTAGGAATCTTCTCATCCCGCTATCTCGTTGCAATTTCAGCGTTTCGCATTTTCGATGTACTGCCGACGTGGCTCGCCGACGATTACGCGTCATCCGAAGTTTTATCCTCCTACGAGTCGAGAGTTCGATCCTTTCTTAGAAACTTTACTCTGCTCGTTTTCTCGTTCTATCTTTACGTCCTTTTCACAAACATGATCTTTCCCTTGCTTGATCCTGATAGATAACTTGAGTTCCATGTCTTTTATTTCTTAATTCCTGTCTCCTGAGTGACTCACCTTTCCTCGGTCATAGAAAGGTAACTTTCGAAAGCTCGTCTTCATCAAAGGGATTTGTTTTCTTTTCCAAAATGATTTCTTTTCTTTTCCAATTTGTCCACGCAAAAATTGTGTTATGATCCAATATTAAGAAATTTTTTAAAACATATTTGCAAAATTGATGAATTTATTTCTTATTAATTGTAAATTATACAATAAAAATATATTTAAAAATTCATATTATTAATATTCTTGTGAAGATGTTGATCACAAATTATAAGTTGCTTGTCAATTAAATAAGTAATATTACTATTCTGGTTTTGCTTTATGATTGCGCTTCAAGACCAAAAAAGATTTCGACGCGCGGTCTGCAGAATCAGATGTATATATAAATTTACACAGAAATATTTAAGATTCGCTTTGACTGCAAAAGAGATTTCTCTTATTTAATTAGATTTATTCTAATCAATCCTAGTTTTATATATTTGTATTATATATGCGTATAATGTGTAAATAGTTTAACATATCTAAAAATATTTTCTCTTGTAAAAACTGTTAAATTGTCAGAAAATATATTTAAACATTTAACAATAAGACATGAAACTTTTTGAAAATATTTCATTAAATTGATTTGTTTAAAGAAAAACATAAATTCTAAGCTATATTGTTTTATGGGAAACTAAAATTCCACGTATCGCGTCTTTAACAGTTCTAGAATGGTTAGAATCACATATTTTTATTATCGAAGTTATAGTCATTCCGGTCCCTTCTGGTTATAAAATGTTTGTGGAAACTTTTACGCGTTTCGTATGAATTGGACGTGAAATGTGCGGACGGTAGATCAACAGTAGCTTCGTCGTTTTTCTGCCATGCGATCTTAACCGAATTTTATGCGCAGCCAATTTCCCACGTCCGTCTTGATAATGCTTAAATAACAGCTGCAATGGAACGAGTGAAAAACTGAGCTCACTTTTGCTGAGCTCACTATTTTTTTTAATAAAAATATATCAAAATTTAAAAAGGATTGACAATGATCGAGAGATACCAAAAAACACGATATCGCATTTTATGACGCGTATAGTTATTTACGGAATTGACAGGTGCAACGACGACAAATTTCTCCGAGCAGATCTGGAGTTCTGGACTCGGTCTGAGAATGTAAATTTAATTTTCACGAGCGCGATGAAGTTACAAGCAGTTCTGGGAATACGTTAGTCTCTCTCTTTTTAGGGTTGTTACTCTCGATGCGAATCAAAATTTGTCGATTTTGTTGTACAATTTCTGCGAATAAACGTCAGCACCATACGAGAGCCGGGTAATCCATTTGCCGTGGTACATTTACCGCGTAGTGCCTATTATAACTCAAACGGCATTGTGTCGGTTATCCTAACGCGAACGCACGTGTTGCATCGCTTATCGTCCACCTTCCGTGTGGACGATTTCGTGGTGAAC
>NW_012130065.1:15027539-15036214 GCF_000143395.1 Atta cephalotes
AGAGAGAGAGAGAGAAATACATGCGGTATTTTATTCCTATAAATGGAACCGCATTGTGCCTGATGGGTCGCGCTGACGGGGTTGGTTGGTAGTAAAGAGCGACTGGAAAAAATATTTTTCTGTCTGAGTGATAAAAAACAAAATTTCCATGCCCGCATCGGCTCTCACACAATATCAATTAATTACCATCCTAGCAACAGTGGCGATTAATTGCAATAAATTTCAATTGTCTCGGTAACATTCTCCGCGAAAACAATAATGCGCGATGAGCGTTTGTCTGAGGGATTTTTTTTCTTTTTCTTCACGTTTGTGTTTTTTTGAATTATTTAGTAAAAAGAGTTAATTAATTTGTATTTGTTTCATTAGCACATTTACATTTATAAATATTATAAGGATGTCGGAATACATGCAAAATTGAACACAAGCTTTTACTCGTTTTTTTTTTTTTACTGGCTAAAACGGATGTTACGTAACTTTTGTACGCTGATTAAAACAACCCTTTAGATATCTCATATTCGCAATAAATTTGCGATGAAGTTTTTTTATACCACAAAACGTAAAATATAAAAGTTTATTTTATGAACTATTGGAAACTAATTATTCCATAAAAACGGAAGAATTTTTATTAGATAAAATTATTGCGAAAGAACTACGCTCTCCGAGGTGTCGAAATCCGTTGAATATTGTTGAATATATTTTTAACACATTAGCAGGGATTGTTAATTCATTCACGTAATTTCTACACGCGGAGCAAACAAATATTTTATATCGTAGGGCGGAATATGCCATAAAGTATTCATGACTGCCACTCGGTTTGACTCCGGTCTCTTTTTTTACTATTTTTTTTTTTTGTTACGCGCGCTACTACCATAAGAGCGGCAGATTGTAACAATAAATATCCTGCGTTCGGCTATGTGGCAATTAAAACCGGTTATTACGTTTTCAACATAGCGGATACAATCAGTTCCGTTTTCTGGACGTCCAATAACATGTATGCGCCCATTAAAAGCTCTGCTTTCGTGAATTTTATTTTACCTTAATTTCTTTTTTACTTTCCCTCAAATTATTGAAGTTTATATAACATAATATATTTCATTTGTCCTAAGAAAGCGGACATGGATGTTTCGGCGTAGCCTAAAGCCTATGATGTAATACGATGTTTACAGTGTTTGCATTTTACGATGACGGCCTTTTCCGTTTGTGCCGACTCGTTTGTGAGACGACTCACTGTGATTCACCCTGTATATATAATATATATATTGCGTGCGCGCGCGCGCGCGCGTGTGTGTACACACACACACACGATGTTTTCGCTGGCATTCAACAGAGCAATAAGTACGATCGCTGAAATTCCTTTCGATTCCAAGCATGGCTTTCCGCCAAGCAGACTAGGAACCGTGTGTTTCCTGAAGATTCTTTTCCCTGCCTTTCTTCTGTCTTGAAGTTTTCTCTATCTCATCCAAAATCGATCACAACGAACCTAAAAATTTCACACACACGTAGATTGGGGTGATATGGTGAATTGGCAGAAAAATGGTGAACGAAAGAAAATGACGTTTGGTCTTTCTACTTAAGACTCCTCCTCGTATATCTTGAATTCTATACATACAACAGAAACCTGAATCTCATGGATCTTAGAAGTTTCCGAAGAAAGATATCTTTTATTTCTTTTATCATATTTCCTTTACATTCTTCTCTTATTCCGTTGAAAAGCATTTCTCGCTATGCATTTCTCGCGTGAAGAGCAGGTGCAACATCCTGCATGTCGAACTGCTACATCGAGATTACTGAAGTTACTTCCTAATTGTCCTACTTTTCGCAATGAAATTCGCAGTTTATTATGGTGCAACGTTGCTGGTGGCTTATCACGCCATGAAATAAATGTTGTAAGGTGTTGCATTGAAGCAGCGTCCTGGAAGTTTCCGGCGTGTTTCAATCAGAAAGAGTTTGCAAGCGCTGTTGCCAATCTGTGGTAGCACATTAATTAATCGCAGATGAATATGAGCGAGATGCGCTCAGATCGACATGACGGATATTCCTTCTTATAATAAATAATAATTATATGGGTCGACACAAGTTTGCGAGAAGCATTTTATCTTATCATAAATCTTTATTCTATTTTTGAAAATATAACTTGAAAATGTAAATTAAATTCACATTGACATGGAAGGTCATTATTTTAGAATTAACCTCATTAAGCATTTATTCGCATATTCCGGAATTAATTTTCCAGTTTCATTTTATCTTGATGGAAGAGATTGTGTAATTAAATATCCTTAAATTAATTACGTAATTCCGCCATCAGTCATATTTGAGGTAAGAGGAAAAAAGAAATAGAGGAAGCTTCAGAGAGATGGAATGCACTTGTGTTCTCTTGCAAAATCTCATTCTTCCACTCTTGTCGCCATGCATTTTATCTTCTTTCATCGTGCTGCTTGAAAGTAAAGAGACGATCACGAATCAAAGGAAGAGAAAAAGAGAGAGACTACGATGTAGAGAAAAAAGATCACGCGATACAGTACCGGTGATGCTGCGGATTCTCAGATTTCCGTGGAATGCGATGCGCGAAGTTTATCGCTCGTGCGGAATTCTCTGAGTTCGCGTACACGCGTCGTACTTGAGTACTCGTAATCTTCGTGTCTGGAATTAATTTGCTGCTACAATCGTGGGAGCACAGATTTTATTGTTCAAATCTTCGAGAACGATGCATTGTTGTCGCAAAAAGATAAAGCTTCAACCGCTTCCATCTCCATACTAATTTCTGCGATCTGTTTTTACTCCACGTTAATTTCATGAGAAGCACTAATTGATAATAACTTGTAATAGTCAAAAATAAAAGACATGATTAATAAGAAGATTTAATTTAGAAGATTGCAACTCAAAATATATCTTGAAAATGTAAATTAACCTTATTCAATAATTTAATTCATTTGGGGTCTATTTGAGTCAAAATGTAGTTTATTTTTTCACTTATTTAATATTTTATTAAAAAATTTTTTCTGTACTTGATGACTTCTGCCTGTTTTTATCTACACTTGCAGCTTCACTTATTATCATAAGATCGCGACATACATGTTGTCCTTTAGACTTTATTGGAACTAACAATTCTCAATCTTGATCCAGGCTCCAACGAATAAATCTAAGGATAAATGTAAAATTAGCTATGCGAGTCAATACAAGCTTAGATGTGTATAAATTCCTGTAATGAGTGTATTCAGAACGACGAGCACTTAATGAGCTCTTTTATTTGATTGATCTATATTTTAGGATCTAGTGAAATATGTCAATCAGATGAAATCTTAATGAATAAATCTTATTGAATGAGGTCGCTCAGCGATTGTCGTTCTGATGTACATTTAAATCTTGAAAAGAATCACATACACTTGATGCTTATTTAACAGATCATTGTTAACATTATTATATAATTTGAAATATATTGTATGATTTGAGAATTCTGTTATATGCGACAGACAACATTGAAATCATATTATGAATGTATATTAACGATATTCCAATTTTATTGTATTCTGTCTCTCATATTTAATTATACGAACGGATTTTGTCATCAATATATTGAAGAGATTCAATCGAAAGGTTTGAAACATTCTTTTCAAAATTTAAATATATGAATTTACACATGTAAATTTATTTTCTGGCTTATATTCTAACATGTATTGGCTCGCATTAGCTGATCACATTTATCCTTGGATTTATTGAAAATATATTAAAAAAATTTTTTAAATTTAGTTCATGCATATTTAAATAAATAATTCATATTAAACAATTGATTTTATCAAAATTCCAACTATTTTTCGAACATTATATACATTATTATGTACATTTAGATCTTAAATGATATCGACAGAATTAAATAATTTTAATAGATAGTGTCTTCAAATTTTGATGTATGTTACACTGGATTTGAAAAAGAAATTTAATAAATGGCACGGAACTGATTGCGGAATGATGAAGCTGTGTCCTCTGAAAGATCTGACAGATACTTTAATATACTCCATGTACACGAATCTTGTCTAAATACTTGCCAATCATGTGTTCTTTTATGAGAAGCGCGGAATAATCTATCTGACATACTCGATGACGAAGACAGAAAAGCTATCCAACAGGTTGTAAAATATATATAATTACAATGTAGTATATAATTACAATGTAGTAAGTATATATAATTACAATGTAAGTCACGTACGCGTATATTCATACACCCTACATCTGCTGTCTTGAAATACCGTTACGATTGACATAATGACCGCGGCCGATTAGAATTATCATTTGTCATGATTAGAATTATCAAATTGTGAAAAAGTCTCCCTCTTGTACCTCAAACAAGAATGCTAACAGTCCATTTAACGATGCTGTATAAAAGGAACAATTAAGACAGAACTTGCCAAATTAATCATAGTCAATCCAAAGGCTTCCTTGGCAAACTTAATATGCGCAAGCGCGTTTATCGACAATCACACGCTAGTGAGAGAATATTCGAACATAAGAAAAATTTTATCATAGAGAATTTTGACGTTTTTTCCATATATATGATAAAAAAACGGAATGCTCTACGTACGACTGGTACGACTTGTACAAGGAGGCGATGCGTCGTCCCTCCAAATAATGAATCGCTTAAATGTTGAAAACGCCAAATGTATGATGAAAGAAACATTACATCTGCTGCTTACAGAACATATTACAATTAGCTACGAAGCTGAGTAAAACCAATCAGCTTTGAATCAGAGAATCGTCATTTTCAGTTACAAGTCGCTGATAGATCAAACGCCATATACGATTACCGCTCGGCAAAATATCGTAGTGGATGTATCAACGCTTAGCCAACGACTGTCAACTGACGGCCAAGGTTCTATCAACCAGTGCTGGGCAATAGTTTGCCAATATCGCGCCAATATCTGTGGCTACCAGTAATAGCCCAACACTGAGCCGATTGTAAAACTATAACTATATATATATGGATAGATAGAATATAATACCGACATATTCTGACAAAGGATTTTGTCATCCGACGCGCGAAGGAGCGAACACAATTAAATTTTTTTGTTTTTTCTCTGACAGAAAAAGTGAGGCAGCCTTTATCATGTCTCGAACCGTATGCTCGGACTATGTATATCATATCTATGATAGTGGGCCTATTGTTGATCGCTCGATTTTCGTGGCAACATTTAGTTTAGATAAGAATATTTTTCCCAAAGACGTGACTTGAGTTTCTGCAGGAGAGTTTGGACAGGAAAATTTTTCACGAAGCATTTCGTAAATATTTTTCGCATCAAAACGAGGCCGACGTTCAGTAGTGATTAATTTCTTTCTCTCGCAGCGTACTGTGTGCGCGATAATGGAGATTTTCGAGAAACTTTTCTCTCTCGTTTCCTTACTATTGTCAGCTTCCTCGTCGCACCTTCATGCCCATTAGTCCATCGGTTCTTTCAATGTCGGTGTAGGTACTCGCTGTCGATAGACAGATCGTTCTTTCTTATCCAGGTGCTGATACTCTTCTGGATTAGGCAGTGTGCGGAAGTTAGAGTAACGTAATTTAAAAGCCGCGCGGAAATGTGCAATCGGGAGCACCATCAATCCAATGCCAACCGCAGACATTTGAGTTTTTTTTTTATTTTTTGCTTTTGTCTTATTTACATTATAACTTACAATACTGGAATATAAATAATAGTCTGTTGTCGTAAAAAATTGTAACTCTTGAAACGAATATAAAAACGAATATAGAGAATAAAGAAAAGAGATAAGATTTTATTTAATTCGACAGTCCTGTATTTTTTATATTTTTAGAAAAATATTAATAAAAAAAAATAGGAGGTCTTGTTATTACATCAAAACTGTTGTTCTTGTATATTCAATGGAAATTCGTTATAGCAATTATTGGATGCTATGGTATAACTTTTAATTCAAAATAAAAAAATATTGCCGAATAAATTTGGAAACATTTACCTCAATAATAAGAATTCACTGCTAAAAATCTATTCTCTGCAATTATATTTTATTGTTATAACGAAATCAATTTTATTGATAGAAAAATGTGCTAACTTTATAATAGGATAATTTGTAAATTTAGTAAACCACCTATTTTGAGCAAATAACAGCATTTTTAAATCTTGTTATTCATAAAAATTTACTACTATGATTACATGAAATGTTAAGAAATTTTTTTTTGTCAATGAACAGATAAAAAGAAGTACATATAAAAAAAAAACTATAGAGAAATGATTGTAAAAACTGTTCAAAGTGTTGCTTTGATAGATTAGATCTTCTACAGAACTTCACATTCTTTTATATCCCTCGATCGTTTCCTTTGTATAGCGGAGAAACGTTTCAAATTTCTTGAATATACATTGTAATCGGCTGAAGTGTTGGATGTTGAAGTATTGGATGAAACACCGCGTATCTCGTTAGAAAACCATCTTGAACTGCCACGGATATAATCGACAGCATTAAACGCGAGGGAGTGACGATTAACGAATTATCGTCGAAGTTAAGAATTCTCATTGTCACACTATTATCGCGCGGGGGACTCTGATGTCGAGATTGATTATCGCAACATGCTCGGCGTTACCTCAAGTTATTCGATGCAATTACGAGAAATTTATCTCGCCGCCGTCATTTTACATTTACGTCATGCCATGAAAATTTACGCAACTCTACGATGAAACTTGCGCGTAAATAAAGCTTCCTACACGCCGGTGACTTGATAATACTCCAATGTATTTTTTCTTATTTCTTTCACCGGCGCACTCGCTTTTTATTCTCAACTAACCGTAACGATATTAACTTCATAAATTGTCGCGTGAGTGACCAGGAAACGAGGAAAATAGATATCCTTGTACGGAGAATGCACGCTAAATCAGTCTATAAATCTACAGATCAGAGGACGTTTCTGAATCAGTCCGATTGAGGGATTTACGACTTTGGTATTGCATGCGACTTTAACCATCGAGTTCGTGAAATTTGCCCGGATCGGATATTCCCCCGTGATTGGTAGGACCGATTGGATACGTCACATGGCGTAATGAAGTGCCATATCTACGACGGAAGACATCGTATGGCTGCAGGAACGAGGCGATCGAAGGATAATATCTGCGGCCGGGAGTTTGAGTGCGGTCAGACGCGTGATTAATTGCCCGAGTCTCTTGAAACGCTGACTAAAGGCCCGCTGTTCCGTATCCGCAAGTCTGGCACGTCGATCGGCTTACAAAATTAATAACTAACAGCGTTAGATGAAAGGTAGGCTTAAGAGGTTTCTCGTCGGCACGCCCCGGCAACTGTCGTTCAATCTCGTCATGCAACCTCGATCCCCTGAAGATACCTCTCACACACCATAGTTATATGTCAGCGATTTCTGTAGGGAGTCATAATCTGACACCTCGTTTTCCGCGACGAGAAAACCCGAGCGCAAAACGATTTTTTTTTTTTCCATTATAATTTCACGAATGACACATACCCAGCTAGTTAGAACGCAATGTTTCTAGAATTCTAGATATTAAAATATTTAGAATTTATCGAGTTCTTGATATAGATTATTCATGTTATACGGAGAATTACAGTCTCCGAAAAATATCCTGATGGATATTTTACATAGAATCTTAAAACGTCGGACGTGTACAGAAATGGAATTAAACCTGCGGATTCCCGCATTTCCCTGGGTGACTACTATTTACTCTTTTAAACAGAACAGAGATTCCCCGAAGGATTATCTTCGATAGCTCGCGCTGGTACAATTTGTATTCCTTCTATCGAAAGATGAACGATTTGATTGTGAAGAATGTGTAGTCCGCAACAAATTTTGCGACGAGTTCGTTCTCGAAATATAAACGTAAAATACAAAATCGTTGTTGAAAGAGAAGACTAAGAACAACATCGAATGGGAAATTGTTATCTGAGACAGAGTGAGGCAGAGATTAAATCGCACTCAACCTTTTAAGATGTCCACTCGAAACGCTCAGGAAGTAGTTGAAAGATAATTGAATGGCGTGTCGAAGACTAGTATAAAAGTATCGCAAGTTTACTGCAACGATTCACAGTTAAATCTGTCGACACCGATCGATACGTATTTATTATTCATTAAAACGTGGCTCCAAACGATGTTTATCTTCGCGAGTAGCGATTAAGCGGATCTGGCAGCTGGGATATTAATAACTCAAATCACATTCGTCGTCACGTGCTTGGGTTTCTCTAATAATACTCATCTATTCTTACCACAATGTATTGCAGCAGGTTTACGAGCTCCTGCGACACAAAATGTGTACTTTGTCAAACTGTCAAACTAATTGCAAAGTATCTTGCTATCTATAAGAGTGTGAATGATGTGTGACGTTAGGTTACTAAAGTGATATACGTGTATGTTCACTTGCAAAATTTTTTCAAGTCAATGTGATACTTAAACAAAATTAAATTGGATGTATGCACCTTGCTGCGACTTGCATTATAAAACTTTCGAAGTTCTTATCTTAGTGCACATCTCAGTGGGATTGAAGATTGAAGTCAGAGAGAGAGAGAGAGAGAGAGAGAGAGAGAGAGAGAGAGAGAGAGAGAGAGAGAGAGAGAGAGAGAGAGAGAGAGAGAGAGAGACGAGAGTAGAGTAGTAGTACGTACGTACGTACGTACTAACGTAACGTACGTACGTAACGTAAGTAACGTTAGTAACGTTA
>NW_012130065.1:15036234-15038580 GCF_000143395.1 Atta cephalotes
AGAGAGAGAGAGAGAGACGAGAGAGAGAGAGAGAACACCTCTTGATAACGTGGAGGTAACACGCATATTTTCATATTACACACATACACAATGTAATATTGTAATATTGTATCATTAATATTTTTCTAAGATGTTTATTTATAACAATAATTGCTTATCAACTTAATAATATTACTACTTTAGCTTCGGTTTAAGACCGTGTTTCAAGATTGACAAATAATCGGCACACAGTTAGCTTGAACTGGAAATCGTATGAATTCACAATAAGAAATATTATTAGGCATGAAGAATTGTCTTGACTGAATAAGGCGTTTTTTAAAATGCATCTCAGATATTATATTTAGATCGAAATAATAAATTGATATGAAGTAATTTAATTCCACATGTGTTAAATAACTATCGAAACATTCCAAGTTTCTTACCGTGCGACGAACTCGTTTACATACTTCTACTATATCGTATGGCTGCTTCCAGATGCTATTTAAACTTTAAGTGACTTTGTGTTGAAGAGCCTTAAGCACGCTAATTGAAAACAACGAGGTATCAAAGCAGCCACAGGCGGGCTAACTATGGCCGTGGCGATTCGCGTGGCCCACTTAAATGGATCAGAATAGCATGAGAACTGTGCGACAACGAAAATTTTAGGAGAACCTCTCTTCTGTGCGACGAAAATTCCTCGCGATATTTAAGACGTCGTATCGCGACAGGCAAAATTCTACCATTCAGGATCACAATCAGAAGTTATTATATAAACAAACATGTATAAAATTGTCTCTTATCCTTTATTAATATTAATCCTAATATTTTCATTTCGAAATTTTCTTAATGGTGTTTACGCGTTCAGTGTACTTTGAATTAATGTATCTTTATTTAAAGTTAACGTAATTAAATAACGATTTTTTTATTTTGAAGATAAAAATCTAAAGAGTAAGATTATATAACTTAAAATTATGTAAGGTTGTGAAAAATGTTTGTTATAAACAATTTTCAAAGTTTTCCACAACATAGTTGAAGAAAATGTTCACATGATCCGCAAATACCGATTAGGGTTAAACAAAGGATTTGATCGATAAGAGATTGATAAATTGATCGTAAGGTCATACCGAATCGTGTATAGGAAAGCGTGAAGAAATTATTGGTTACATTTTAGCATCACTACAACGGCGCGATGGCATTTATTGCGACTGAAGAAGCTCTCAAAGCGACTTAGAGTGCTCTCTTTTCAGAATGACATGCAACAAATTATGAGGCGTATCAGAAATTGTCAGCCGGCAGATTTCATGGATCTGTGAACCTCTAAATGCATTTGGTTGTTCGCATGAGAATCGCATCTAAGCGCCCGTGTTTAGATATGTCTTACTTTACGGACTATCTTCGTCGTCAATTCAAGTTTGGTCTACAAAGTTACAACGACGAACAGAGCGAGGATTAACTCAACTATCAGTGTAATTTGAACATTCTGAGTATTCGTTTCCGACTGATACGTATCCGTTGTGTAAAGATATTTCAGCGAGCGATACAGTAGAAACGATCGCTATAAGTCAGCCATAACACGCGGCTCGCTGAAGCATTGACCGGTTGTTGCGACTGCATTGAAATTCTTTACGGTTAAGTGCATTCGAATCGACCCGAGTAACATCGTCCTGGTTTTTGCGAAACTTGACTGAATGTAAAAACTCGTAATTCCAATGAATTCATTGTTGTTACATTTTCCACTCATATCACCATTTTTAACGGCTTAATGGCTTCCCGGAAGCAGCAATGAAGAATATTATATTGGAACATTTTTAATGAATTTTGTTTTATAAATGTACGGGAAGTTTTTTTTTATAAAATTCTACATAAAATTTTAACACATTCTCTAATTAATTAAATTTGTGGTAACCGACACAATGGTTTAAATGTTTCCTTAGTTATAACTGTTGTATATTAATTTTTAATATTTATGAAATTGCTGCATTTATAGCAGCGTATATAACTGTGGTTCACTATTTAAAACAATAAGCTTCAATTTGTATGTTAATTTTTATTAGCACTTCCATTCGCACTTATCATTGTCATATATCAGTAATATATCACCATAGTCATCTTATCAGTGCCATTTGAAATAAAAATTTCTTCCATATTTTCCTACAAAATTCATCAGAAAAAATATCAGATTATGTCAACGATGACGAACATGAATTATTCGTCTCCTCTTAATCTTTGAAATCTTTTTCCTTTATTTTGAACAGGAATGAGAAACACGTACATATATAACGTGTGTGTATATATATATATATATATATATATATATATATATATATATAGTAGTGAGTAATACTATATATTACTTAAAACGTTAAA
>NW_012130065.1:15038600-15048162 GCF_000143395.1 Atta cephalotes
CCTCGTCGTGTCGTCGGTCGTACGTCTACGTACGTTACTTTACGTTTTACGTTAAGTAAGTAAGTAGTAAGAACACGTACTATATATAGTAGTGTAGTATATATATATATATATATATATATATATATATATATAGAGCGTGAGCATATATTCAAAGAAACGAGAAGAGCATTGAACGAAAGAAAACAGTAAGATTATTATGACGTGTATGATATTTCATCCAATATTATTTTGCTCATTACTCGCAAAATGACAATTGCAAATACCGAAGGAAAATCGTTTTGTACTTTTGAATTTCGCGCTTTAAAAAAATATATAATAGTGGTTATATAGAACCGTAATTATGATTCTACACGCCGGAAAAGCACATCACTTTCAGTTACTTTTCCACCAATTGTGTCTTCTAGAACATCCTTTACCTCGATGCTCTAGCTTTCTCTATTTCTTTCTTTTTCTCTCTTCTCCAATTTTTCTCCCCACGTTCTCTTTTGTGCTGTTTCAGTTATCAAAACTGACGAACATCGAGATATCATCAAGTGAAGATGGAACAAAAGCCACGATAGGTTTGAATTTTCCAGTAAATCCTAGATCAATTGAAAATATAGAACCAAAGTGCTTCCAGCCATTTGGCATTCGAGTACTCTTTCAAAAGTAAATTTGGTTCTTTTGTCCTTTTCTCTTTCGTTTTTTTATTTGTTTACCAAGGTCTCGTTTTTCCGAAACAAGAGTATAAGAAAAAAGATGGAAAAAGAGGTGTATAGAGAGAGAGGGGTGGGGGGGAAATAAATGTAAAAAAACGAGACAACCAAAATTGCAACAGAGCGACGAACAAGAAGAAAAAGAAAAGAAAATTAGATAGACGACAAGTGTTTACTCAGTCGCAAGCTCGAAACCGCTAGAACTCCGTTCTAAAAACGAAAAGAAAAAAAAAAGAACGAACGAATGCGACGAACGCTCTTCTATTTACGTCGCGAAATTTGTATGACGTCCGAACATAAACTTCACTTCTGGGAGTACTGAAAAAATGATTCGATACGTATTGCGACGCTGTACATTGCAATTTTTCAGCTAAATACTTATCCTTTATTTATTCAAATAAAAGTCTATACTTTTATATTAATTTAGTTGTAGTAGTGTGAGCTAAGGACAATTGAGAGCAATTAATCTTAGCTTCGCAGTTAATCTTAGCATATATATATATATATGTACGTATTGATAATCAAGAAATGATGTAAAAATTATTTTTATGTAACCATTGTATGTGAATATACGCTAATATTAATTGCGGTTAATTGTTCTCAATTGCCCTTATCTCACACTATAATTAACTTAATTTTTATTATAGAATCCGAGAGCCAAAGGTTTAATTATAACTTAATAATTTTATAAAAGTCTATATACTTTTTGTCAAAATTATTTTGACACATCTCGTAAATTGTAATGACTACGCGTGCCTAATCTCATATCGGTTTAAGGGTTAATAATAATTTTGAAATTGATATGTGGAGGCCTCGTGATTATCTCTCATGGCGAAGGAATCAATAACAATCTTATTGGTATTTTTAATTACTTTGCTTGAGATTGTTGCATCTTTAATTCAGTTTTTCTCGACGATCGATCAGTCCTCCGGCCACGCTTGCGAAGAATTGGCTCTCGAAATTTCAGAACAATGAAAACAAAAGAGAAATCAAAGGAAACTTTGCGAATCGGGCCAGGATGGAAGTAATATAACTTACTTAAGTTAGTTTTTGCGGGCTGACGTTTAATTGGGTAGAAGAGGAGAAAATGAAGAATCATAAATAATATTTTTTGATTAAACAGTAATAAATGTTGAGACATTGCTTCCAAATTACGTAATTAACTCGATCTGGGAAATCTATTATCTCACCTTGTGTGCATATGTAATATTTATCTCTCTCAGCAGTATTTTTTTTGAACGTATAAAATTAGAATGATTTATCGCGAAAAATCTTTGTATGAGAAAAATGGCAGATTTTTTTGTATTCATATACTTTTTTTTTTAAATTAAGTCAAATTAAGATTGATATTCATTAATTTTTATATTTGAGATTGTTTTAAATACAGATGTTATAAACTAGGACTGTAATATTTAAAATATTACTTAAGAGGTCTTAAAATAAGAATGGATTATGAATTCCGCGCCCTAAATCCCATTTTCCGAATAGTACTGTTTAATAAAATCAAAATTATTTTAGATCAAGTCTGATTGCAAAACGAACTTGTTTCGGTTAATGTGACGAGAAATTCTTCGAAAATAGAACGCTGCACTTGCAATTGCCAGGCGTTATTTCATTCTTGAAATTGACAGTGACATCGATCTTTTGACGCAACCACACGCCAGTATCACCCCTGAAATGACATATGAAATCGGATTCCCGCGGGTAGAAATCGCACGGTTAATTGACGAAAGATTTGGACGCAATATTCAGTGGTCAGAAATAACTGAACGTTTATCGTTCTTCTTGCTGAGAACTCTCGCACTCAGGATTAAATCTGGATAATTTGAGTCTTCAAATGGCATTTGCGCGCAAAAGGGATGGTTTCTCGGAAGAGAACGCATGTTCCCAAGTGCGAAATTACTCAGTAGCTCCGTGCGCCGCCGCCATACTATTTAAACGCAGGCCGACGCGGGTGGTAAGCTCAGCCAAAGAGCCATAGAGCATGGATTACACAATCCATGTGTACATTTGGTCGATAAAAATAAGAAAGATAGTGCAAAAGTCTCTGTCTCTTTCTATTCAACAGTATTGTATTATAAAAAGAGGGGAGATTGGTTATCTTCCCTTCCTCTTATTTTTGTTGTCTATTAGATATATTATTTAGATATGGATGATGCGGTCCTTGTGTCTTGGAGATCGAGGTAAGGTTAAAGGTCGATGTCTCGATTCTCCAACGCGATACACCGCGAAATTATCTTCCAGGTGAGGCTTGTCGTTTCTATGGAAACCAAGTTAGCCTCAGCTCCCTTTCTCTCCTAGGTCAGGACCGATTTATGTTCTCACCCATTTGCTCACCACCATTTGCGCCACTGGAAAAACGTCCTCTTGAAATGAGATGCGTATTTATTGCCGTAACTCTTAAGCCTGTTTTTTTTAATTGCACAAGCAATTAGTTATAAAAATTGATCAATCATAGTCGAATATTCTCTTCATATTTAACTGTGATTGGTTATCAATTCTTATAACTGAGATAACTGTCCTTATTATTGTTCCTTTGTATTTAATTAAATTATAAAGAAAACAAATACAACTAAATAAGAAAGAATATTTTTTATTATGTTAAATTATTAATGTACACGATATTAAAGATAAAGATTCTATTTTTTTAAAGTTTAGTAAACATTTTTCGAAAGATACATATCACAATTTAGAGGAATTTGTATAATTCTAATAATATCGCAAGATTTTAAATTTGTCTCTTTTTTATTGTAGTTACTTTTTTAACTATAGTTACTTATATTACAATTTCAATGTATACTCATAACACAACGCTCTCAGCTAATACTACACTGAAAAAAAAGATTGGTTGCTGCAACAATTTAAATAGTAAAATATGGCATAACATTTTTATATGGCTGCAATAATCAGTTTTTGGTTATAGCAACAAATTTTTAGGCTATGTCATATTTTACTAAATTGTTGCAGCTATCAATCTTTTTTTTCAGTGTAATAATATGTCCTATTGGAGCTGAGAAGGTTGTGTTATGAGAATATATTGAAATTATAAGTAACTATAGTTAAAATAATGATTTATACAATATTAACTTAAACAATTAGCTTACTATTCTATTATGTATTTGAATCATCCGTTAAAATGAGTCATGGAAAGACACACAAATTAAGGACACAAATTAAGACACACAAATTAATAGAGCCATCATCCTTTAGAAAGGCACTAATAGAAACAAAAACATTTTCTTTATTTTTATCAAAAACATATAACATTAACATTTTTGTATATTAAAAAAATACTATAAGAAAAAGAAATAGTTGAAGAATCGACATTGATTTCAAGAGCAAACAAAATTAAAGCTATAACATGCAGTAATTAATTCAGTAATGAACAAGTTGGTTTAAAGGGACACTAATAGGGACAGTTACCCTGCATCATTTACAATAATGATTACGCTATTGTAGAATAGATGAACTTTACGCGTTCGTTAAATTTGAAGTACATACATGAACGGATAGTGACCTAACTTTGACTGCCCGTTTTAGCCGACCACCCACGATAATTCCACGTAAATCGTTACGATTATTTATATGCGTTCAGGTAATAACGCTAACGAGTAATGATGGCACTGATCACTCGAATGCCCAGTTGGCGTAAACCAAATTAACCAATCGCTCATTGGACAACGATCGTTGACTTTTCATTCCGAGCGTGGCTAATTAGCTAATTCGATACGGAGATACGATTGCAGGAAGCGCGTACGCTCTTAATGAGATAATAATTTGCATATTAATGCTTCCCTATCAGAAATTCACTCTCGGCTTAGCATGATGTAACGCGAAATTTTATCCGCGTAAAACAACAATCGCTTTGCATCCTCACTGTTAATCGCCTTGGCTGTTGATTGAAAAATCGAAACAACTACAGCTCGCCAAGAATTACTCGACGCTACAAATACCGATCGACATTAATTATTCCTAGGAATTAATGGAACTGTTATAGAGAGCCCATCTAATCCCCCTTACAGCAATATTTTTTAATATTTCAAGCAACACGATATTCCGGTATTCATCATCAACATTCACTATTTTACATCGAACGACTATTTCGCCAAAAGTATATAATATCGGAAGTAATAAAAAGTATAATCGTTCAATTTCTAGCGCACCGTCTTTTCGCGATGTATTCCGTGACGCAATCGATCGCGAAGAAGCATAGAACCTTCAAAAAGTCATACCAAACTGCCAAAACGCGCTCCGTATCGCGCGGGTACACGCGGCATGTATTGATATATGAAAAGTCGCGACGTCTCCCAATATTCAGCGTCCCTCCGCCGCGACGCCGACGGGAGACCAAGTGCCGATCGACGAATGTACTCCTGAGATAATTCGAGATGTCTCGGGGATCGGATTCGTCCTTGCCAACATGACGTCAGCTCTAATCCTCGCCTTCGAGAAGTGTCGTTTCGAAGTCGGATTTATTCTGCCTGAATTCCAGGGAGGATCTACCCTCCAGTCGGCAGTATGCGTGTCTCTTGACGCTCGTCTCTTGGAAGATCAATACAGGAACGACTACGCATTATCTTATCCCTTGGAAAGAGAAAAGAAAGTTTCTTCAAGGATTTTGCTTTCCCCTTATTTTTTCTCCTTTCCTTATGATATATTTAATTTCTTAAGCTTTAAATTTGGTCTACTTTCAATTTCGAAGCTATTTCGGAGGAAATAGCCTTATTTTCTTTTTCTGATTGTCAATCTTCTCTCTGCTATATATAGCTTCGAACGAATAATCTATTCATCTCTTACTTATTTAATCACACCTACATTGATCCCTTCCAATCTAAGATTTGAAAGTTTCAGCAATTTGTGAAATTTATTGATGTAATAAAAGATTAACTAACGGAAAATTGTCCGTATAATACAGGAAACTTTCGATTCATTAGATTACGCTCTCTTATTAATTAAAAAAATTAAATATCTGTATTTTTTTTCTATTAAATTATGCATTATTTTCTGTATTTAAATGATTTGAGTTTGTCGATCAAAATTATCGTTTTTATATTATATATTTCCGAAATATTATATTTGGAGATTCTGAAGATCTTAAATCACTAAAATATGAATGTAACGTGTCATTATTAAAATGAATAAATTATTATTTATTTTTTAATGTTTTGATGTTTTATTATTTTATTTTTAATATGCTTTTTCCGTTATATATACTGAAATTTTTATTTCCATGAGCAATTTGCAAAATTGCAACGTTAATAAAATGTGCTGTGCTTTATGCGTGTATTCCATTTCCATTAATGGATCAATATCGCTCTTTCAGCCAATTTACTTGTTTGACGGATTCCGAAAATATATTATCTGGGATTAACTAACTGAGCTATTGTGAAAAGATTAATCTCTTTCTCTCGCAATATCCCATATCACAGATATCGTGGAAATGTCGACAACTTGTCAGACATTCCGAACAAGTCGTCCCATAATACGTACATCCTCGTCACGGGAACTAGAATCTATGAGAAAGATATTTTAAAAAAACGATGCTCCTTACAGTGAATCAATTCCACAGTTTACTGCAGCTCCGTTTACACACATTTAACGGATAACAATCTTTTACATGTACCCACTTTCAACTCTATAATGCACACAGTCTTTCTCAACGAAGAAATAATTCTTCGACGAGGAATATATTCGTACCGTAAAGTTTTCCCACATATTTCTCCGCGAATTTTCTTCTTTATAAAAGAGACTATATATTTTTAAGTAGCGTGTATGTTTTAAACTATTTTCTTCATAATTTTATTATCAGTATCGCGAAGGATTTGTTTCTCACGCTCTGTCGATCTGATTCTGTTAAACAAATAACTCATGGTAGATTGCTGAATGTGAAATACATCGTCGTTCCTCAGTTCCTGATCATCTACGTTTTACTGTATTACATTACGTACATATAGAAGATATCCTATAGAAGATATACGCACATAGCGTGACGACTCTAGAAGGGTGATGGTGATATCAAAACGGAAATCTCGATATGCAGATGAAGGTTGAAAGCGAGAACCTGAGCCAATCATGGCAGAGGTCCTATTCTCATTTCTCTTTCTCTTTCCTATTCTCCCTTCAAGAGTGAATTTCTCAGCTTCTTCATCCATCCACTATAGAATATTCAATCGCTCATCCTCTTCGTTTCGTCAGCCAAGTGTGAGTACGAAATTCAAGCGAGCTCCTTCACGAAGTTTTACCCTTTTAACTGAACCAAAAGCCATCTTTTTCTCTCTTAGTTTCAAACGTCGAATATCTCCCTTTCTCAATTTTGCCACGATTTTTCAAGCTAACTGCATTTTTCCCGATCCTCGTCCAGGTCGTTAACGACTCCACTCGGACTTGAGAACCTGCAAATTTATCTTATAATGAAAACGTTATAAGCCGGTGAATTAAAAATAAACGTGTAGCACATAAAAACTTGAAGAATTAGAACGAATATCTTTGTGTTTATTGTTAAATCTATTAGAAAATTATTATCATGAAATTTAAATCTTTCGCGCGCTGAAGAGCAGGAAGATGGCGATTGGCATGCGAACAGTGCGCCAATATTCATGAGTGGCATTCCTGCCTTCTGCGTGATTCTCTCGTTGCGTGGCGTCCTTCTTAAATTCTCCTTGATTCTCTCGTGGAGCGGCCGCTCGAGTCTGTGTGCTTTTCTTTCAGAAAGAAATTTTTACGATTAATTTATTCGTATTTTCATCACGTTATTCTTAGCAAGTGCTATTACTGTTCCTTAAAAACTAAATGTGCTTGTTCATTAATTGAGTATGGCAATCTTTTACAATGGTTGATCAAATAAGTTACATGGCTTACAACTTTGGTTTGACTTTATACTTGATATACTCTTACTGTTTTCATCCACAATAATTTGATATTTGAGTTCATATGGCATAAAATCTTTCTTTGATTTCTTATTGAATATTCTTTTAATATATTAAAAACGATCCATTCTTATTGGCCTGACTTAAAGGTCTCATACATGCTGTAGAAGGACACCATAACCATCCTTTCCGTTTCATCATATTCCGTGAGAAACGAACTTGAAGAAAGCTTAAATAGAGCACTTGGATATAAGATGGATAATTTATTACGTTAAACACTAAAGAAAGATTATAAGATATTACAAAGGTTATCTGCAAAATAGTGAGTACTAATTTCCATTTTATTATTTGTGTGTTTGATTTTCTCATTGCGTTGATTTTGCATTCCGTCTCTTTTTTCTTGCGAATTTATTGTGTTCTTGTTATACTATTTAAATATAAGTTTATTGTTTCTATTTTGCAATTCAAGAATTTGATTGTATCAACTCGTTTCATTAATATTATTACAAAGAATTATTTATGCAAGTTAATTTAATAATTTCAATAAATCAAAGTTTGTAATACTTTAATATTACTTCTATCTAATAGATTTAAAATGAAATACCCTTAGATTTCTTATCTTAAATCAATAATTTAAGCATTCCCTTTATTTTATCGGGTCATTAATTAAACAAAAAAATATATTTTATTAATATTCATTCAAATAATAATTATCAAGTAATAATCAAGTAATAATTATGATTTATTGCCTTTAAAACTGCTCTTTAAAAACTGTAATTTTATATTGTATTTAGCTTATATTGTACGAACTTGTTTTCCGAATTAAATGGTTGACTCTTCGCTTCACTAGATTTCCTTTGTCCAATATTTTTCAATATTTTTTACTTATTCAATCAACAAAAAGTAGAACTTTACCTAACAAAATCAGCTCAGAGGTTTCTTCATAAATCTTGCATTTGACAAAAAAAATGTATTGGTCACATTTTTTTTTTATTAATAAAGCCTTTTTTGAACTATACAATATTCATAATCTTCAATGATAAAAAAACTTTTTCCAATTTAAGGTTTCCCAGTTAAATTAATTATTGCGTCGTCGAATTTCACGGCGAATTTTGCATTTGTGATATTCGGCAGTTCGGCACCGACCGATGTAAAACAATTATAGCGCAGCATGAGAGGGGGCTTGGACATAACCGCTCTCTGATTACATGCTTGACCACACAGAACACGCCGTCGCACACTAATTACATTGTAATATTCAGGCAAACGGTATTTCGAAAAATTATGCTTACGCGTGACAACACTCGACCGTCGGCTTCGTCGTTATGTGGAAAATGCTAATTACATGACTGCTTTGGGCAGTCGCACATCGAGCGTAGTTAATTCAAGTCATATTAACACCCTGTTTGGCGAACCGCTGGTTTCGCTGTGCAATTTAACCCATGGATTTTTTTATGGTCCTCGGCTACAAATTAAATTTTTTTTTGCTATCACAGAGAAACTTCCTCTCATCGCGTTAATTACCCGTAGCGTCTGTGTGCGCGCGCATTTTATTCATTGTGTATAACTGATCCGCCCATATAAATGCTAATGAAGAGCACATTTATTCTTTATCTATCTCGTTTCATTTTTGTACTAGACATGCGTCCTAAATTTACATAATTCGTACAAATTAAATAATTTTGATTTCTTTTTCTTTCTATTTTTCTATCTGTCCCGTCATTTCTGCAAGTTATGTCGAATCTGCTTCGAAGGATGTTTGAACGAGCCTCCTAGGGTTACGCAATCAGCTTCCTACATGACCAAGTTTGTTACCGTGCTTTTCTCTCAGCAAAGGCGGATTCTAGCTTAATGAAAAAGTGAATTCAGCGCGATCGGCTGGATAAGCATAATAGATAAGATATAGATAGATAGATAGATAGATAGAGAGAGAGAGAGAGAGAGAGAGAGAGAGAGAGAGAGAGAGAGAGAAGAAGTAAATAAGTAGTGTAATAAATA
>NW_012130065.1:15048222-15059310 GCF_000143395.1 Atta cephalotes
AGNAGAGAGAGAGAGAGAGAAGATAAGAAAATATGTGCTAATAAAATCGGTATTACGAGTACTCGTAATACGAAAGTACGTTCAGTTACTTTCTGATGTTCCCGCTAGAGTAAATATTCTGTGCTGACCACGCTATCGATATTATATACTTGCTTTAATCGACGAGCTCGGATTATATGATACGATTCGTTTTATAAACGCGCAACTACTTTTCGCTAAGCCGTTTCGACCACCAAAATCTTGGGGTGCGATGAAAAGGGACTGCTCGAAAGGAGAACTCTTGGTCGAATGAGATTTATTACCGGTTCACCAACCACAAAAGCGACGATTCTTCAGTGCCAGTCTCTCCTTCGCAACGATAGAAAAATTTAAACGAAAGGAAATAGGATACAATTCTTATTCTGAGAATTTTTATTTCCTCTATAACGCATCGAAGATTGAAACTTTTTTATCTAATGCATACGGAATTACTTTGCTAATGAAATTTACATAAAAAAGTATGCCAATCACGCTCTTTCCTGTCGAATTGTATTTCGAATCGAAAGCAGAGTCTGTTTAATTGAGATAATTGCAATCCATTTTAAATGCTTTGAAGCATTCTTTGATTGGTTAATTTGTAAAATTCTTTCTTCTTTTTTTTGTTCAACGAAGCATTAAGTGGATTGCACTCTGATATCCATAAGACCAACGATCATGCTTCACGTTCTTTCAGATCAGTATCTAGGAATTTGAAGAAAAACCTTCCAAGATGTATGGATAGAAATAAAGGGACTGAATACAGGGAACATGGAAAGAAGGATTCTTTTGAAGTATTTAAAAATTTAGATACAAAAATTTACACGTAATTTTATTGAACTATAAAATAATTTGTAGGAATCTCTCAAGCATGATGATCAATGCTGCAAAAAGTTTGGACAGTTTAATAATTCTAGTTTGAGCATTCTACGTAATTATTTTAATGGTCCAATAAAATTATATTTAAATCTGGATTTAGCTAAATTTTTAGACATTTTGGTAAAACCATCCTTTTCATGAAAGAAATAGAAAGTTTCTTCATCGAGAAAAATCAAATTTTTGCATATCTCTCAATATAACATCGTGATGGAATACGATGTATAATTTTGTAATATAATTTTATCTTTTTTTATTGCAATTTCGTGTATACACATTTTTTGCAAGTATATGAATATTTCTTTTCCTGTGATAAGAATGCATCATGGGTGATGAAAAAAGCAGAGCGTGCGAAATTGTTATCGTCGATGCTACTATTTTCACGTAGAAATATAATATTGTACTCGGGGTAGAGTAATGGAATGTTATTTCCGTGCCAGGCTTCTCGCCTTTCTTTAACGGTTTCTCTTTATTTGCATTCTTTCAACGTTTCTTCGTTGGCGTCTCCATCTCTTCTTATTTGGCGCGTTCGCATCTCATCAAAATCACCGATGAACGGTTATCGTCCTCGTTAGTTATTATTATGAATATTTCGAAGGGTGAAAGAAGTTTCAGAATGGGCTCACTGTTATTTATAGCTCATTCTATTCATATTTTATTCCTACTTGTTTCGCTCCTAATTTTGGTATTAAATTGTCATAAATATAATACATTACTTGGAATACGAAGCGCTACTACGGTCTTAATGTTGAACTGTTATATATATTCATATAGATAAATTAATTTCAGAAATAATAATTACATGCCGATATGGTTGTCGGACTTTCAACGCAATCAATCTGAAATATTAATAATCCCCCCAAATTTCCCAAATTAATCTTAAAAAACTGTAATAAACTTATTGCGAAAAATATTACCTTGGCCGGGAGTCGAACTCTCTTGCGAAAGCTCTAAGCCTTTAGACTACCGAGACAAATTGTTATTGCACATCATGTTTTTTTCCATTAAAATTATTATTTAAAAAAACATAAAATTTAACAGGAAACAGCTAAAATTAACATATTTTATCTTTTATGTAAACTCATTTATCAACCTTACTTTCCTTCATCATTTTTGTTCCTCACCATCGTGAGGTCATTCCCATTTTACACTTCTATTAAAGAGTTACACCGTAATGAAATGGTTTTCAATCGTAATTTTATAGTTTCAATTTTCTAATATACGATTAAAAAACGAAGTGGCAATAACACTTGACGAAATTATGTAATTTATCGGCTTACTTTATCGGCGTACGCAACGCGCGAAATTTTACTCGGCATGAGTGATTCTACGAAGAGGAGTAAAAGTTAATTCGAGATAGAAATGTAAAAAAAATTTTATAATTTGTTCTTTTTAAAAGAGTAAAATTTATTTTCGCACGATCAATAAAGAATTCACGAAAAACTGTACTAAAAATTAATACGGGACATTCATAGATTTCTCATAAATTGGAAATTGCTGCGAACGAAGAGGAAAAAAAAACACGCGGAACGAGTGACCCGATCGAACTTGAAATTGGCCTGGCTATCCATCCTTTTTAATCATTCTTGTTAATTAACTAACGATTTTCTCCTCGACAACTGGCTTTTCCGTATATTCGCCTCCATTCATCATCACGCCCGTCCCTATCGAGCGATCATCAGTAACTTCCGCCTAGCGGAAAAATAGATACATCCTAGATATAATTTTTATTGTATGTACCAAGCAAGCTGCTTAATGATTTATAGCCAAAAGGATTTTTTATTCGGACGAATTTTTTAAATCTGTCTCCGTATTTGTTATTCTTAATAAAAAGTTTTCTTCTTTTTTTAAGCGAACACGTAACGCGCCTCGTTTTATTTATATCTTACGATTCTCAATAACTTTCGCCAAGCGTATTGTCATCTTCTTGTAGAACACTTCAGTTGCCAGATGAAAACTATGGCTAGTCAAAGTTCAATCTCCAAAGGTCGAAGGCACAGAGAGAAAGAGAGAAAGAAAGAGGAAAGGAACGCAGAAAAGATCAGCGTAACGAACGCTGAATTTTATTTGTGGTGCACTTCCAGACATTGATTTCCATGGCCAGCGGCGACACGTGCACGCCGGCGACGTTTTATTTCTATCGAAGTGGAAAAAGCACACACCCGCCATAATGAATTACTCAAGATTCGCGCCGCGTCTCACGAAGCGGATAATCGGCTTTACGGAGTCTCTTCATACTTCTGGTCCCACGCAGTATTGCTGACTGCAGGTTGTGCCTTCGGTCTCTTTCGCCTCGGATTTACTTGAAATTCGCTCACGGGGAACATGATTAATCGAATCGGATAGTACGGATCGAGTAAAGGAAATTTCTCGAATTCGGTTGACGAGGCCTGTTTTGGCCTCGCGCCATGTCGCACACGTCGTTGCTCATTAGTAACAGGATGGAGGTGGGTTGTCGTTGGAAAACGTGGTAAACTTTCTGCATTAACACATAGGTGAAATAGCGCATAAATCACGTACCACTCGCAAATGCGAGCGTAAGTAACCGAATAATGGATATTCGCGTCTCTGACATAAGCTGGACAGGCTGAGTCTCTCCTAGAAGCGAAAGACCGATCGTGTGCTAACCCTGTTTGACTATTCATAAGTACGAGTACTGTATTCCGTCGCGGTGTACGTCTCTGCGGATTATAATTTCATCCCTGGACATATCTCCAGAGCGCGAAAATCGTGTTTAAATCCATCTCCATCCAATTCGGAATGTACGTATTTTTTATCGTTTTTGTTTAAATCAACGATACTTGTTGGGCAGCATGAGCGAAAAAAAATTCTCGACCCAACTACAAGAGCCGTACTAAAAACGGCTAACTTCAAGCGAGAGATTAATGAATCCCCGTATTAATGGACGCCCGAGTAGCTTTCGGCATTATCGACTAACGCTGCAATTGGCTCTTTCTCCCTCTCTTTTTCTCTCTCTCTCTCTCTCTCTCTCTCTCTCCCTCTCTCTTTACGAATGTATCTCGATACGCTTTCTCGTACGCTCGTATTATACGTCGGACATCCTTTTCATGTGCCGCAGGTTTCAATTTGTCGCGAATTTAACACGAATCGGAGACAGGAACTACGAAAGGATCGATCGAGGTTTGTTTGCCGAAAGCTTGCGCGCGGAACCCCAGAGGCGGCCGCATCCGCCTCTCTCTAAATATGCGATGTAATACTGGATGCTGCGCTCTCCAACGATTTGCCATCGCTCACACGGTACCGCTTACACCTCGTTTACGTTGCGCAAACGCGTGGTTATCATTCGGGACAACACGCGATTTTCGCCTCAGCCCTACAGAGAATGTGGACAACGTGAATATGTGTGAATTCTCCCATGACAGATGAAGAGACGAACCATGAATCTTCCGAAAATATCTCGAACAAAATAACGGTGCATCAAACATGTTATTGTTCAAAAAAATATATCTATATATTTTAGGTCGTTATTTATCTAAGCAGAAAAACATTATTTTAGACTTTAGACGGGGTCTATTGTTTTATATGAAAATTGTTTACTGTGAAAATATTTAAAGAATCGGAATACATATATGTGTAAAATTCACGAATACGTCAAAATAGTATATAAAATTATAAATAGAATTTCATCCCGGAATTGAACACGAATTATAGATTGCCTAAAGTGAAGTTGACCCTTTATTTTAAAAACTTTTCATTAGTTACAATTGAATTTTAATCCACTTTAGATAGTTTACAATTCATCAGGTTTCAGGATAGAATTCTATTTATATATATATTCTTATTTAATCTTGTTTATTTGATCGCTAATTTGTTCATTCGTATTAAATTTCTCTTATAATTATGCGCTTTTTTATATTTGATAAAATTTAAATTATATATTTTTTCCTGTATAAACAATGTATGGGTATAATTTTTTTCAAAAGTTGAAAGAAACTCGTCCAAATCATGAAAAGTCGGAAATTTAGAATTATCTCCAAAACGGAGAGCTCCTATTTCAATTAATTTTCTTATCGAATTTAAATAAATAATAAAGATTATCCTTCCTATTTTTATCGAGTCTATTTATATTTAATAAGACAGAGCGCATTTCGCAAATTTTATCGCGAACAGCCTTTAATTCCTGAATGGAATGAGATTTCATATTTGGAATATCGATAAAAGCTTGTATTGACAATAGGCGTGAGCAATACATGTTATACGCTTTTTCAATAATTCCCAAGCGGATGTATAGTTAATCTTTGTAACTTGTACATTTGCTAGCACAGTACTAGCTTTGTGTTTGTCAGATTTGACTTGAGATAATATAATTTCTGTACTCTCGATAAATCATTCGTAAGGATTCGAAATTGTCTCAAAAGCTAATCCATTTTTAACTCTTCCTAGAATTTAGGAATGTTTGTACGGTAACTGCATTGAGTTAATCTTCACCTCATGAACATAGCACAAGAAATTAAATTTGACTTACACTATCAAGTTACGAGCGCGCAAAGCAATCTGACAGAAAATCCATAATCTCCTCTTAGGAGTCGCTAATAGACAAAAATACATCCTTTATGAAATGTTCTGTTTGCGGATGTCAGCGTCCGTCAGCGCGCAAAGCTTCGCATGAAGTGCCTGGCAGCTGTTCCAGTAGATCTTTAGTGTAGAAATACGATTCTGGATTGCCGCAGCGGTTCTCTTAGCCTTGGCCTCATTGAAATTAATCAAAATTCGCTCTATTAGGAACTGGTTACTCAGCCGAGCTTCAAATAATTCCTTGATAGCTAGCTTCACATTTAGCTTCATACTATTCGCTCTATTTTAACTAAACACCGATTAGTCCGATTAGTTGCGCAATAGGCAGAATATGCGTGGCGCACGTGTAATGTTCGCACATCAATACTCTAATATTAGTAGATGTCTAAAGATGAACATTTGCCACATCGTTGCGTAGGAGTGACTCGTCTACCGATTGCCGACGGCGCCTTTCCTTGTATTAGTAAAGTATCTATTAAATTAATTTACGGCAAAGCTGGAGTTAGCAAAAGAGTTGCGAAATCAGATTCACGAGAATAGTAAGCAATGCTCACTGTATAACAATCACAATTGTCTTTGTAGGATCACGGTCTTGTATTACATGTATACTTGACACACAGTAAGCTCGTTTTCAAATCCGGCTTGAAAAACTAAATTCCTTTATGTTGAAAAATTCGCAATTTTTCACAGATTAAATTAGATGCAATCTCGAATATATTGATATCGAAAGATAACGACGAGCTCATAAAATCAAAAGCACTTGAATTTTTATTTTCAGATCTATCTTATACAAGGTGCGACTTATTTGCTGTATAGGAACGCTTCGCGTGAAATGCTTCGAATCGGTTTTGATGTTTTCCGTTATTTATACGCATTTGCTTCACGCACTTGTTAGAATCAATAGATTACAGAACCTTTGAAAATAATTATGTATGATCCGGCATGAGCGAGAGTTCAAAATCCTATAAAAATTATATATTATACACATTTGCGACCGCTGTCGCGAATGTAAATGAACGAAGCTTCGAGAAACTGGAATTAAAGTTAATTACATGAAAACAATTGATTCAATGACGCATTGGATCTGTATTCTCACAAATTATTTTGAATAAAACTGATAATAAGATTAAAAATATTAATTTGCAATTGGTATTGTAATAACAATATTGGACTCCGCTGATATCAAATTGAAGAGAGGAGGATACATAAACCACATTTGCATTTCATAATTAAAGTATCATCACTTTATGATCCCTTTATTTTTATTTTTATAAATGTACGTATATGTGCATTTGAAAGTTACGATAAAGCATTACGAAGTTTGTAACATCGTATGGCATTATTACCGCGAAAAGGACTAAGTCAGTCTTTGCTTGGCGTCCGCAGTTAAAGATTAACATAAGAAATACGCCGAAAACTTAGCTTTATATTCGCGCCGTTACTTATGCAAATGTTCGCGAAACTTATTAAAGCTCTCCTGCAGGCGTCAACATCAGGAAAGCCACTTCGCGTGCCTTATTGCAGGGAGACAAAACTTTGACAGTTATTATTAGAAGACGTATAGAAACGTGGATGACTTTGTAGAACAGTAACAAGATACCGATGTGACTTACGTTTCCCTTTTCCGACATTATGAATCTTTGTCGCGTTATCATAGAAGCAACAAGACAAAGTGTTGGTACTCGAAGAAGAGAAGATTACTTGCAAGAAAGTATATTTCCGTGTTAGTGGAATCGATTTACGAGTAAACGTACAAGACATATTCTACTCGAGAATAACTCGATTTACGTGTAAGCGTATAAGAAATATTTCTATGAGAATAACGACAGATAATGATTCTCCTGATACATTTTATGTCTTGCATAACATTTTAATAAAGTCGTCTGTATATACATTATCAAATAAAATGCATATATTCTCGTATAGGAACTTATGAACGCAAAAGCAAAGTTGTGAAATAAGATCCTTCACGCTCCATGCTACTTGAAACTTTCTAATCAGGCCGCTATATTGATGAGGCGAAGAAGGAGCCGACAATATTAACCCACGATAGTCGAGTTCGGTGGCCAAATGGAGTAACTTAATTGTTTCTCTCCACTAACGTGCCTGTAATGGCTTAGCCGAAGGCGTATTTTGCTAACTAAAGTTTCTCAGATGCAGTTGATGCCCTATATTAGGATAGGGATAGTTTATTCGCAAGAGGTATCAAAGGTGAGCCTCGGTCCATTACTTTTCTCATGTAATCGCTTATCGTGTGTAACTGAGCAGATTACCAGTTTGTCAGTTTGTCAAAAGTGCAAAGCCTCTACCGAGAACTATTAATAATTCTGCATTCGAGAAATAGGATAACATTTCCCTTGACACAAGGAAGTTTACGTTTCCCGCTTTGACACGCAATAAAGGCACTCAATGATCGCAGAATCACAAGTGTCGGAATTGTCACTTTTGGTCAGCACAAAGTTTAGGGAGCAGGACTGCAATTAGCCGAGTGGTTCGTACTAGTTGGTATCCGAGCGTTGACACGAAACAGAACGAAGAGGGAAAGGCAAAGGACAGCAAAATGTGTCGCGAACCACGCCGATCTGTGCCAAATGAGAAACGCGCGAGCAACTTCTAAAATTAATCCTTTCATTTAAATGCGCGGTGGGATGGTCGAGCCAGTAGATAATCGTTGAATCTCGCGTCTAATTTGCGGCATATAAAACGATCATATCGCATTTTCCTGTAAAAGTAACATAATAACTCCGCTTTTAATAATTCTCTGAATCGGAAAATAGTTAAGAACGAAAGAATTATTTCACGCGAATTATTTAACAAATTCTTGCGCTCGAATGCTACAGGTGCTTATGGGCTCAGGATATTTCATTGGTGAGATATCATATCGGAAATTGCGAATAACGATTATTTTTTATGTTACGACACTCCAGAATAATTATCAAGAAATCTCTACATTCTACGCGAGTTCCACGTTAAATTCTCTCGCGTATTCATTCAGACGTCCGAGTTTCATAATGCGCAAATGTAGTTTTGCGCTGGAAACGCAATTCCATTTTCCGCGACAAGAAACGAACAACAGAAGAGTGATGTAAAAAAAAATTGCGTTGTACGAAGCGTCGGTGCAAAGTGTCGTTTACGAACGCTTGTTCTGTTCATTCTGAAAATGCTGTTCTTTTGGCTGGATTGAATTAACAATGCTGTAATTATCGTGATGCTCTAGGCCTTTTATTTATTTTTTAAAAGAGACATTTCGCGCATTTCAACGCGTTGCAGAAATTTCGATTTTGATAATCTTACTTTAATTAAAAAAATAATAATAATGCGAATAATAATGTAAATTATAAACAAAAAAAATGATAAAAATCAACACTTGTATAATTGATTCTGGAGATTATTGCAAAAGCCTCCTTGTGCGTATAATTATTCAAAATCGTTCAACGATATTTTTTTAGTAATAAACCGTGATCTTACACAGAAAAAAAATGATGTACAGCTTTAACTTTAATAATTAAAAATTATTTTATTAATTCAATAACAATAATGAAATAAACACGATTTTATTAAAACAAAAGCACAACATATTTGTTTTATTAAGATTATTTTCTGCAAATAAAATAATGCTGTAACATAATTTGTTTTTATTGTGAAAATATATAAGTATTAATACATAAACTGTGATAAACATTCATGCGAAGTATAATGGAACGTTATTTTAGAAAAAAAACTTTTATCCGATAATTTTAAAAAACACGTAGGTCTTCAGAAACAAGTAGTTTCTCTCCGATACAAGTATTCTCTCACGCCGCATTAGATCACTGTCTTCTCTTTCGGTCATGTTACATAAAATTCTTTCCATCTCTTTTTTTCTCTCTTATTCTTTCTCTTCTCTTATAAAAGTTTTCTACTTCAATATACATCGAAAAGCCTGTGAAAGGGATAAATGTTCTTTGGGAAGAGAAATCTCTTTTTACCGCGCCTTGTTTCTGACTGAAAAGATGTTTTTAACCATCGTGCCGCCACTGTCTTAACCAATTTACACTAAAAGAATGGCTTGTATGCTAATACAGTCTCCCGAAAACCACCGAAGAATTCATTTCGGAGTTTATTGTATGGGATTCCGCATCGGGAATTGTGCATGAATCCATTTTCTGTCCCGACATCAGCTCGATGGTTTCCTTCGGAACAATTCGGTCTCGAGCGACTTGAAGTCTTTTTTACGAGATTGTATTAAATAACGAAATGGCTTTCTGTTAGTCGAAACACTTTTCTCGCATTTCTGTATGAAACATTAGCTGGGTTTGTTCCAGGATAATTTTATTGCTCATCTCGACAGCAAAATATATCTCGAGGACTTGTTTCTGGCTGTTATGCGTTCTTATGACCTCTTTTTGACGATCGAGAATTTTAATTTAATTTTCCTATACGGAAACATATGTGCGATTCAATTCAATCATATGTCCAGGAACACAATCCACCACAATATTGCAACGCAGCAGGCACCACGCACACGATCGATACCGCTGCGTCCGTGCCAGCTGACTTGACTGACTAATCCTGAATGCACTTGTGTAGAAGATACGTGACGCTGTTCGAATAGGACAATGCAAGGAGAATTCCGGCAAGATTCGCTAGAGCGAAATGTTCCCGAATGGCGGTGACGTCGGCGACGGTTTAATTGGCGACCCGTATCCTGCGGGCGCCACGAAATCGGGCGCCTTAGAATCAAGGAAAATATCGAATTAGCAAAGGATGTGCGCGAACACACAAATCCCATGTACTCACGTTCGCGTGGGTCTTAACCACGCCGGTTCCGTCGTCCTACAACGCTGCTCAAACAAGCGAACTATACTAATTCGGCGGCATTGTTAGGAACAGCCTGTAAGGTCTCGACACAGTTGGTTCGCGAATACACAGCAATACAACCGACTAATTCGCGTCATGAATGTTAATCACTCGGGATTAATCCAGAATAACGCTCGACGTTTTCTCCTTTAACTCCGGACAAGCTTAAGTACATGACGATGAGCACCGATATTATTTCAGCAAAATCGTGCGAAACAGGAGAACGAACCTAATTATGTGACAATGAACTAACTGCATATTACTTTATAAAGTGATCGAGTTATGTCGAATTGAAGATAATCGAAATGAGATTCGTGCGCATGGTGAACAAAATTGAAATGTTCAAATTGTAATTAATAATCATATTGTGAAGGAATAATAACTAAGTTACTCGCATTTAGACAACATATGAGAATAGAGAAAGGACCCCGCACAAAATCATAAGATTTTGCCCGTCGGTAAAATTGGCTGAAATTTTAGTATGTTATAGTTCTTGACTCACTGATCAAAAATGTCCATGGGCACAAAGCCTGAAAATTACTAGTTTTGTTGTAGCCATTTAAAGTTTTATTTTATTAATGTCTCAAACTCTCAGGTTTCTATAAATTTCTATAAATCAAGCGATTTTAAATAATAATATGCCAATCACTCTCACCACCCTCACTCCACCCTTACTCCACCCCCACTCCTTTTTCCACACACACACATATAAAGGTACATAAAACTCGAAGTTTTGTATGTATGCATCAATAAAATAAAACTTTAAACGGCTATAACAAGAAACTAGTCATTTTCAAACTTTGTTTTATTTATATATAATAT
>NW_012130065.1:15060720-15063847 GCF_000143395.1 Atta cephalotes
AGAGAGAGAGAGAGAAGCATAAAGAAACGCGCTGGCATTCAGAATTCAGAGTTTCGATTGCTTGAGTTTCGATTTGCTCGAAAGTAACTTTTGTACTTACATTCTGCTATTCTTCGCAAAGAAAATCAAAAAATCACGTGCAAAAATCATTGCATCGTAGTTTTTAAAGGCTGAAACCTTTAAACAAGATAAAACGTAATATTCATTATTCTCTAAATCTTTTGGAATGAATTATCACTCTAAAGAGGGAAATCTTTTTTTCAAGACTGACTTAATTGTTATTCTTTAGAATGAAATTCCACTTCAAAGAATTTAGAGAGTACAACTAATTAAAATTATCTATGAGCCATAGCAATTATTAATATATATATTAATAATTATTACCGAAATATATTATTCGCAAAGGAAAACTGATACTACAAACTGATAATACAAACAGTTTAGCTGTACAAACGTTTTGACTTCTTGTTCGACTTCTGTTTCGACTTTTTCTTTAATGTAATGAGATAAGAAATAGAAAGACAATTTCGATCCCTCTTCAACACAGGCATTTGATAAAAAAGGCAATTTGATAAAAGAGTTTTGATCAAACTGTAACCATTGTGTAATGTAATATTTATTGTTTTGACGAAGAAAAGTTTTTTGCGAGCAAGTAAAGTTTTTTTCCGATGAATAAACAAATATTTCATTATAGTGCAACAATAAATTGTTCCGATACTTTCGTGAAATAAAGCAATTTCTCACACGTCATTAATTCTATTTTTGGATATTTGGAAATCGAACATTGACAACAGCCGCGACAAATACAGAATTCATGCAGAATTCGTCGCGTCGTTATTCAATACTAATTCACTGCATGGCGCATCGAACCGGCGCGACTGTAATTAATTCCATTATATAAAACCGAACGAGATTACGTCGATATCTCGTGTAAAAGTGCCCGTTCTCTTCGTGGCCTAAAATCTTATTAGATCCATTAAACGAACGCTCGAGCCCATTTCCTAGAAGATATTAAACGAGATGAATAGACGACAACGCGAGCGTGAGAAATACAGACGTGTAATGAGATTTGTGGTTACTCTGGCCAGTTTTGTGGTTGTACATCACCGACACGTACACAACGGTCCCGCCTGAACCGCAACGACGAAGCTCTACTCCTTTGCTCTTCTCAATTATAAATACCGGGTAATTAATCCCGCGTGAACTCTTAACTATTCCTAAATAATAAGAGTGTACACCAATCGTCGTTTATTTATGTGGATTATCGCAAATGTTGGAGTCTTATCCACACAATGATCGGCAGCAGCCATTATTTCATAATTTCTTTTAAGGCGTTGTTATACGTTATAGATGGAAAAAATAGACGTTTAAGTGCACGTGTGTCAAGAGCGATTGTCAAGATATGGAATGGACATCCCGAATCCTTTAGATTTCCATAGCTCTGGGGTGAAACTACTGGGCGGATCGATTGGGACGGGTGGTTGCTTTCTAGATTGCCGCTATTCCGCAGAGAAAATGATTTCCGGCGTCGGAGCGCATCGTCGCCTCGCCAAAATGTCAACAAGGATTTCGGCATTGACGATTTCGCTCAAGAGTAGACAGTGGTAAACCTCAATTTCTTACCGAAGATATAATGTGTGTGCAAAGTATATATATATAAGTACATATTTTCGCTTTGTTTTCTGACATCATTTTACTCCATCCCTCACAACGTGATGGATCGACATATTATTTTACTCGTATCTACTCGTTATATTAAGAGAAAAATTTTCGATTTTATAACTATATACTGAGAGAAAGGAATTATGTTTTTTTTTTAATTTAACAAGCCATCAATATTTTTAACAAATGATTTGTAGATATATGACAATAAATTATATTATCGTTATTTGGAATAACTAATCTGCTGCTATTCCAACCACTTATTAGTACAGAATAGAATTAATTTATGTAAAATCTATTTTATTTTTTAATAGAAACTGTTATTTATTAACATTATTGATTATTTTGATTTGTATCGTAAATTGTGTATTATTTATTACATTAACGAATAATGGGAAATTATTCGCAAATTGATTCATAACTGTTTGATTCGTTTTCCTATCAAACCATCACATTTGTTATCCCTTCTTTTTGTTTCTATAACAAACTCACTTCTCTCAGTGCGTATAATTATTACTATTAATATTATAACAGTAATCATTATTATGTACATAATATGTAATAATAGTTACAAATACTAAAATTTTCTTTAGTGTATCAACAATTTAGGACAAGCCGTGATTTTTGCAAATCACGTTTTTTGTATAATGGAGATGAATCGTCGAGCGATGGTAAACATGACAATGATTCGTGTTCGCAAGCATCGCCACTGAAACCATACGCGAGCGATAGGATATTAATTCCTTGTTCGACCGCGTGTATGAAACTACGATGAAACCGTCGTGTCATCGGCAGCCGGTAGATTCATTTACCCGGCACATTCCGCATTCAGCGTGAGACTCAGCTGTGAACAAAGCCACCTTCGCAATACTGGCGCGACGAAAGCTTTGTTGTTTTTGTATGTCTCTTTTTCTCTCTTTCTCCGTTTCCTTTTTTCCTTGCAAAATCGAGAACGACCCGAAAACCGAAATCTACTCGAGCGTTTCGCTCGCGAATCCTTCGAGAATTTCGCAAATAACGAGCGCAGATTCGAATTTTCTCCTTCCAGAACTCTGGAATTTTCATGACATGAAAACTTCCAATCTGCTCCGTTGGATAAGTTTGTTTGCTCTAGAAACGAGTCTCTCGCACGAAAGTGATTGGATACATAATTAATTCGTATTCGCGCGTCTTATCAGTAAACAGCATCGTCCATCTGCAGCACATCACACCAACGAGACGTTAGAACCTTCTATTTGCGAATGAATGTCAGTCGGTTGTTTTCAAAGCAATCAATTCAATTTTGAAAAATAAATTCCGTTAAATCGACAAATTTATCTTTCAAAGGTGACGAGATATATATATATATATATATATATATATATATATATATATATATATATAGTAATAAGTAATAAAGTAAAGTAAAATAAATAAATAATTAATTAATTTACTTTACTTAGTTAGTTAGTTACGTTACCTTTAC
>NW_012130065.1:15063867-15072727 GCF_000143395.1 Atta cephalotes
TACGTTAAGTAACTAACTACTAATTAACTAACTTTAATTAAATAAACTTAACCGTTAACGTTAACGTAACGTAATATTACTTATAGTAGTAGATATATATATATATATATATATATATATATATATATATATATATATATATCGCGATAGAATAAAGAAATGCGATAAAATAAAGATAATTATTTTTCTCTGTTAGTGTGTTAACCTTTCATCTGCAATCTGATTTTTTCGTACAAGCGAATTTTCACTCTTAGATTTCTTCCTTTTGCATAAATTTCAATTTTTATCAAATAAACATTTTAATCTTTAAGCAAAAATTATTTGATAATGTAATAGAGTAAAGTTTTTTTTCTAAAAAAAAAACATTAAAAAATAACTTTGAATTTTTCCACATTTTTTGAAAGTAAAGATCTTGGGCTGAACGAAAAAGACGCAGATTGTGGACGGAGGCAGTAAAAATATGATTGCAGACGTAGGGTTAAATTTGATAAGAGTGCGAAATGTTCGCTCGTTCCATCTCTTTACTTCCGGCGATCCGCGTCAAGGAAGCAACGGTGGTAATGGATAATAACTCATCAGTTTTATTTCGTCGCGGAAAGTGCAAACGCTCGTTTCCCGCAAGCGTAAACTCGACTTTATTTACGCGAATTTGATGTCCACCTTGTGTACTCGTATCTGCTCCGTCTATCGCACTTCTCTTCAATTTTCATTCACTCCACTAGAAAAATACATATTATAGTATATCAAGTAATAATTACTTATTTCAAGTATTTCGAAACTTCATATATCCACAAAGTTATCATAAGTTCATCACAAGCCTTAAATTTATTCAAAATATATTCTGAATCTTATTAGTAAATTATATACACTTTGCAATCAAGATTAAATTAAAACAAATTTGATTATTTATTATAATGTTGTAAAATTATGTATAAAGTCTTCGATCAATTTCATAAAAAATTTATTTTCTTCAAAAAAAAAAATTCTTGTTTTGAAGTATAGTGAGTTTTTCTAAAATTTGTAATAATAAGTATATAATATATTATTATAAAATAGTTTTTTTCTCAAAAATAATCGCTACTTAAAAAGAAGAAAATTGTGTAATCAATTTTCTTAACAATAGACTGATATTTTTCTATGTATACTCATGGCGAAAAACTATCATTGAAAACGGAAAAACGATATCTCCTGGCGGCCGCGTAGATCAACAGGATTAATTAATTAATCTTAAGAGAGGCATTTATTTGATCATTCGGTGACAAAATGCCATGCATTCTAGATGGTACTTGATGGTACTTTTTCGCATAATTGCGTTCGATTTGTCCTATATATGATTTGTGTATCCTTGCACACACAGAGAGAATTTTCTTTTAAAATTTATCTTGAAAATATGGTAATTGTGGTACAATACAATATTTTAAAGATTTTTATCATGCACTTCAGTAAAATTAATCAAACGTATTTTATATTTTATTAGTTTATTGTAGTTTTATTATATATATTATATATAACGAATGAGAGAGATTTACATTAAAATTCTTCGAAAGACAATGTTGTCTCATCGATTATCAGGGTAAACTCTAAGAAAAACTTCTCTCAGCACATGATTAGAGATCTATTTCTTATTTCTGCATTAGATTGCACTAGAATCTTCTTTCTCGCTTTTGCCAGTTATCAAGATATGTCTGTTTTACTTTAAGTTTCAAAAGAGTACACCAGCTCATTTATGGGAAACAAAGCTAATAATAGAAACAATACTAAAATCTTAATAAATAAAAATTGAAATTTGTGCAAATATGAAAAAGAAATTTGAAAGCGAAATTCGCTTGTGCAATTTTATCTCTTATTTTACATTGCATGCGCGCATAAGTATGTTTGACGAACAGAAGTTTTGCGTGCACGGACATACAACATGCTATACCTCATCTTTATGGCTTATCTTACTCCTCTACATTACATTCTACATTACATCGAGATAATGGAACAAAGATTAATTCCTTCTGTATTATGAGAATTATAAATTCTAGCTTAATGCGCGAGTACGTTTCATGAATTTATCATACACGATATACGATCACGGCTTTCACGGCCTAAAGAGAAATCCGTTTTACAAAATGGATTATAAATATAATTCGACAGAAGAGATAGTCGTAGTGTGGAAGAAAAAAGATACAATGTAAAAAATTTGCAAAGATGCGACATAGTGACGATAATTCGTCGAAGCTTGGGAAACAATGATCTGAGTGAATAACAATTGGACGCTAATAAATCATCCTTTGGTAGAAGAGCGCGCTGATGCCCATCGTGATAAACGACGGAGTCTCGCACGTCGATACTTTATCGCCAATTAAACAGAATTGCTGCGAATATCGGGCTTTCGTTTCGTGAAACGGGCGACCGACGATAATGGCGCGTCATCGATGTTATTTTAAGTGCATTTAAACTAAAAGATATAATGCAGCGTAGCAATTTGCAGTAAATCATTGATAATTAAATGCCATTACGGTTTCAGCGTTGATTAATTGAACATGATTGTCATTGGAATGATTTTTGAAAGGCGGCATTTTATTTGAATATTGAACGATACATTGAAAAAATTTTCTGGTTGAAAATTAAAATGAATCAGAAGATTCTAAGTATATTAATTAGTATATTAATTAGAATATAATATAGATAAGTATATTAATTAGAATTCTGGTTATCTCAATTAGAATTGTAATAGATTCAACTAAAAAATTTTGATTTACTTATTTTCAACCACATTGAAAAAAATTACTAAATTTGAACACATATTTATTTGCATAGTATTAAGTAAAATTTACTTACAGTAAATAAATATTTATTTAATAAGAAAGTTAAATTAAATTATTAATTTATTCTTATATCAAATATAAATATAGGTATCTTTATATTTAATAAATATTTAGTTGATACTATTCAAACAAATGATTTATTAAAATTTAATATAATTTTTTTAGTGCAGCATTCCAATTAATGTAACCAGATTCTTTTTCCAATGGCTATTATTATTTTCTCCCTCCCTCCCATCTCTTTCCCTGATCTACTACTATTTCACCCGTGCTCGAAGATGCGGAAATATCCGTTTCCCCTGTTATTGATATCCCTGTTGCTGGGATCCCAATACTATTTGGTGTATCGAAAACCGTCCACTGATAATATAAAAATAATATAAAAAGAGTAGGGGAAAAAGAAAGCGGATGCTCGAGAGATCGTAATGCGCCATCTCTGTACTAAAATTATATCGGATGTGGGAAGAAGAATCGGAATCCGTCGAGATTACGTTGGGCTATCAAAACAAGTGAGATTTTGTGCCGTGAGAATAACATCCTCGGGAAATACTAAATGTTTTAGCAAAAAGTCTCTGGAACACGCGATTCACGTAGAACTGTAACAATATGAAATTGTAACGACAGAAAGCTTTATCGATTTCTAATTCGAGAGAGAAAAATTCAGAGAAAGAATCTTGATCGGATTGATTGTGTCTCTTCATCCGAATTTCCGAATTTTTACGATTTCCACCGCTCTCAGGATCACTGCAGTTGTTATTGTTTTGGAATTTGCACGAGTACGCGCGCACGCGTCATTAGGTATTCCTGAATGGTGTCCTAATTCACCGGAAGTTTCTTTTTAGGAATTCCTCATCCCACGAAGAATTTAAAATTAGGAGAGGAAAAACTTCCGTGCGTTGCTCGATTACGAAGTAAGAATTTCTTACGTCTCTCAAGGCGCCCGTTAACTCCTTCAAATTCTAATTTAGCCCATTGGCCTACTTGAGGTAGCAACTAACTCAGCTAAATCGCTAAATCGAGAACACTGACTCGCAAAATTGAAATTAATGATTTCCTTTCAGTGTTCGCGACACCTCCGCCTGCACAAATATACGTGGTTGTCCAGTGTCGACAAGCCATTACCTGCACGAAAACACGTGCAAAATTAACTTTCTCACAATGTACTGATTGTGAAGTATTTTTGTAATATCAATGACGAGATCGTCTTCTTTAATCACAGTGATTATTTTTTCAACCAACAATATTAATTTTAATTCTTTCGTCAGCAAGAGAAGTCTTCAAGAAACAGGGCAAATTAATATTCCGAATTATATAAAAATGTAAAACATTCTGTTTGCACGAAGAAAATGGTTGTTACAATCAAAAGTCGTCCATCATTTTTTATTTATAATAATTATATAGTACGAATGTAATCATAAAATATCTTAATGGCTAAACGACTATTAAGATCCATCTTACAGTTATCATAACCAAATGTAATGATAGGTAAAAATTATTATTATTTTCAGTTGTGACAACCGTAGCATTTTTTCCAAGTGTTATATTTGTCAAAACTTTGATAACAATTTTTTACATTACAGAAATCAGATTGTATTTTATTTATTTTTTATAGATTTAAATTTATTTACTAAAATTATCATTCTCAAAATATCGATGGTGCCTTTAAAAGCTTGAATTGCCTGCAGAAGGTTAAGAAATCCACGTTAATGACAAACACAGACGAATAATTCCCAAACATAAATATAATTGACTATTTTTACATTATCCCTTGGAAAAAGTAACAAAATTGGAAGTCAGGAAGTTTACGACGGGAAATTAATAGATGTGTAGACCGGAAATGACTGTCCGTATGTTACCGTTAGAAACGGCCGAGTTCGCGAAAACGATTTTGTTAAAGGAAATTAGTGTGCCGCCAAGAGAAATTATGGCTCGCACGGCGGCAATGTTGGAATCCGACATTCCGATTCGATGTCCGATACGAAAGTAACTTTGTCATTCGCGTGCGGTTACCGAAGTTGAAAACTCCTGTCACTCGATTAGCCGGGAATTTCCAGCGTAAGACGCCACCTTTAATTCGAAGAGGATCGATTAGTTTAATTAGATACGTATGGGTATCATGGACGTAGTTATATCGGATATTATAACGAATGCTAACTTGATACGCTCTCCGATAATGAACATCAAATCCGTATGCATATGACTAATGTCAATAATTTTGATGTGAATTGTAATATAGTTCGTTTTGATTATGGATGCGAATGGAATAAATCAGACATTCAAATATTAGAATCGGATGCTAAAACATGCGATGAAGGCGCGAATCGGCGCGGATGAAGATTAATGCAAAACTCAATGATAAATTTCACACGATCATCGCAATTTCAAACTGTTGTTCCCAAGGGGCGAACAATCAGCGTGGTTTTTACGAGCGCTGTCGTTTTGCATCATCTTAAGTGGACGCGGGAAGAATAAAACAAGCCTATAGGCGCAATCTCCTGGGATTCGCGCGTTTCAACGACTCTTCCACTCTCCTTCACCATCTGGATCAGGTGATCTTAAATGCGTCTCGCTTCGACAAATATTACTCGTGAATGTGCAAGAGATATCATCATTATATTGAGATGGAAAATCATAGGAACAGATGGAAGGGATAATATAGAAAAATTATTTTATTGACAAAGATATATACGAAAATAAGATATTAATTTTCTTTTTATATGTTTTACTTTATATACAATATATATGTTCTGGAAATCGTGGTATGGAAATCGAGAAGGAAGTGATTTTTCAGGTAAAAGTAAATAGAAAGAAATTTTTTTTATATTGAGCTCTTTTTTTTTTTTTTTATTATAGAAAAAATCAAATTTGAATCGTCTTTGATAAAAATTATCTCCTTAACAGATCCGACAAAGTGAAGAATTTGAACATATTAACCACTCATTTATGCTTTAACTCGCTCGACAAGAATTTGTCTGCATTATGAAGGACAATATTTTCAACCATTTTTAGTTAATAAAGTAAAGAATATTATTGAAATTTATTACATTAATTTTAATTAAATTTAGACATGAAAATAATCAGAGGGATGAGGGTATGTGAAGTTAGCACCCCAACTATAGTACTCAGGAGTTCTGATTAGTTTCCGTTTCCTTTTGACGAGACGAAGAATTCTATATAATTTATAACAAGAGTTCCGCTTAATAATTATTTTAAAATAATTTTTAAAAAATGGAGTGCTAACTTCACATATCGAGATCGAATAATTCTGTATAATATATAATAATTCTAAGAGGCTCAGTAGCTTCATTTCATGAATACCTAGAGTTCCTGATGCATAAAAAAATTTTGAAAAATCAAATAAAAAATTAAAAATTTTTGAAAAAGATGGGTGAACCGAGCAGGTTGTGGTTCCTCAAGTGCACGCGTATTTAACGAATATTCAAACACTTGATTCTTTTCAAAAACAGAGCTCTGTACGAAAAATTTTATTCTACATTTTCAACTGATTTTTATATAAGCAATCTCCTTCCAAATTGTAGCACGATTTCCGGAACATCCTGCATATATAAAATATATATATATACACTTATATAAAAAAAAGGTTTTCCCGATGTGCATGATTTTTAAATATTGTGCTCCCGTAACAATAACGTTAAATTATCGATATATAAAGTTTCATAAGGATGCATGTATTTCGCGGATCTTCATTTTGCTCTCGATAAAATGTGATACGTGTTTGGGCAAGCTTTAATTAACACGATCGTTCTTCACGATACCGGAGATATCGGGACCATATGAACACCCTCGTCTATTCTGTTGGCCGGGATTCATCGATAACGGGACCACACGGTGTTCCGGTCAAAATTCCTGGAGCACACGATGATAACGAAACGGTTAACGTCCACGTCAACATACGCATTGTGCGTCATCATGATTCATGTTTGAATTTCCAGTAATTAATGCGGCGCTCATAGCTTCCGGCACGTCGCATAAGTCGAGTGCCAACATCAAAAAAAAGCTCGAGATGATCTCGAAAGTGTTACGATATGAATATTTGAATCCCGATATTTAAAAAATTCGCTCGGAATAAATGAGAACCTGTATATTTTTAGAATATTTTGCATTGCATCGGCAAAGATTTTATTATTATAAAAATAATAGAAAGGAGTGAAATTTCCCTAAGTATTCCCTAAGTATTCCCTAAGTATTATCACAAAAATATTTTCCTTTTCAATTTTTTTCAAAAAATGCATTGTTTCGCGCAGAAATGCATTTGTTTACTTAAACTTCTGCGATTGAATGCTTGTGAAATAAAAATAACGAGACTACATAACAACCCTATGCGAAGGAAGTTGAGTTATGTTAATGCGATATCAGGTCATCAAATATATTCATGCACGCATTTCACAGGAGACAGCTACTCGAGAAGACAATCGATTGTGGCGTTTATATTGTAAAGTAGCGGAAAACCGATCGTTGCCGCCGACGCGTCTTGAACCGATAACGAGCTACAAACGGTTATTCTCCAAGGACATGCTATCGTTGCTCACTGCAAGCTGGAGAACTCTGCATATCATTGACATAATCCGACATAGTTCTGTGTGAAACGATCAGAAGCGATTGTGAAATCCGGACATTTGAGGGATTTCGAGAGAAGATCACGAAGAAATTTTACAACTGAAGGGGACTGGACTGAAAGAAGTCTGTCGACTTTACGATCGCTTTGCGTAATCAGATAGAAGTATCTTGAGAAAACGTAATTCATCAAACGATTCCTGAGGGAAGCGTCATTGGAACTAAGTTTCAAAGTAATCCTCTTGACTTTTATTACGGCGAGGAGAGTAGAGCGTCTTCCAATCAGCAGTCGAGCGGAATCCGCAACCCGGAAACTCACGTTCCAGAGTTCTCTTGCAAGTAATCACAATTACGAAGCTTGGTTAAGTATTAAATAGATTTTACAGGTTTATAGCGCGAGTGATAAGATGGCGTAGACTATGAAAGATCGGGAAGAGTTCCGTTTTTCTTCGTCGTAGAAAAACAAGAGGAGTGCATATGCTCGATGGAATAATATCAGGTTTCGATAGATGTTTACATTATCAATATAGAATAGAAGCCGTTTCAAGTTTGTATTTACGAAGAACTAATTTATATCGTAATATAATGAGTATTGCTGCTTCCTTGAAAACTTTATTCGAAAGAAAGATATATAATAGAGACGCGCGAATAGAAATTATTAAAGAAATCTCCAAACTATACTTACGATTTAAAAAACGCCATTCTCAATCACGAGTCTCCACCAAATCCTCCACATTCGAATAAGCCGATACTGTTGCAAATGCTTACTCCATTCACGTAGTATGACTTGCATCCGTTCAGAAGTCGCGCTCTCGATCTCTCGAACAGGACGAAGAGAGCCGCTCGCGATTTCGAACGCCATCAATAATCGCATATTCGTCCTATCGGAGTACAAGGATCCCGCGAGGTCCTTACCTCTCAGCAAGAGCGAACACGAGCAGGCAATCGGATAGGACAGGAAGACAGTAACTGGACGATCCTGCTGGCTGCCTCGAGAGAAGCTCGCCCGGGCGGCATGGCTCCCACCTCTTCACCTCAATCCTTCTGGCCGCTGTTGCCCGGCGAAGGATGTCCCACCGTTTGTCACTAATTCCCGAGTAACTCGTATCGTCGCTCTCCGTACCGTCGGCAATTCGCACCTCCTGCGTCGCTCTTTTGTGGCCGCGCACCCCGTACGTCAGCAACGCGAGTAACGCCTGTTAGCAACAATCTACTCCCCCGCGCGCAGCAGGAAGTCAGGCCGCGTCTCTCGCGAGAGCGACCTTACCGGGTGTCGTCGCACCACGTCGCGTCACGCTGGCTCTCATCGGAGACACGGACGACGCGCGATTCGTTCGATCGCCAATTCGACGAAGAGAAAATCAAGAAAGAGGAAGAAAGAGAGACAGGGAAAGGAAAGAGAGTGAGAAAGAGAGAATGATAGATAGAGAGAGAGAGAGAGAGAGAGAGAGAGAGAGAGAAGAGAAGAAGAGGAG
>NW_012130065.1:15075091-15077187 GCF_000143395.1 Atta cephalotes
CTCCCTCTCCCCCTCCCTCTCCCCCTCCCTCCCTCCCTTCCTTCTCTCTCTCTGTATATTTCTCTCTTTGTCTATCTTCCTTCTTGCAACACAAACATGCGTCTCTTTCGAAGAGTCCAAATGAACTCTATTCTGTATCTTACTGAAAATTTATCTTTCATCTCTTTCCGAAGGACCACCACCCTTTCGTCACCACATGAATTTCTCTCCTTCTGTTCGTGATTTCTCCCTTCATCGACTATCTTCAATTTGCTCGTGTTTCTCTCGTCTCTTCCTTCTATATTTTTTCTCTCTCCTTCTCGCGCGCAATTCTCTCTTACTTCCACTTCATCCCTATTTACGTTCTTCATTTTTCCTATTCCACCATTTCTAAAACTCTATCTCGTGTTTTTAGCGCCGCTATTTTTATCTCTTTCTGTTCTCGCATTCACCGGCTCGAAATACTTGCTCTCGCTTTCCCACAGTCAGTATCCATGTCGCTTTTCCCCATCGCTACTTCATCTTTCTTACACATTATTCATCCTTTTCAGTTAAACCGCTTGAACATCGCTCTCTTTCTTTTTATCAAATGCCTCCTGTGACTTTCTCTCCCCACCACGTAATCTCTCTCTCTCTCGCGCTCTTCCTCCCTTTATCTCTTGCGTCTGTTTTTCGTACGTCCTTTCCCAACTTGTGTATTCCTTCATCCCTCCATTTGCGTTTCCTGTCCTTCTTTCTCACCTACCATTGACTCTCCCCCCACCAGCTGCGCGCGATTCCGCCCTTCTCCCTTCCAGAATCTTTCCTTCCATCCCTCTTCCATCCGTATCCCATATTCTGACTTTCATCCCTTTCGTTCAATCCGATAGAGTCCCCTCCGTTCCTCTAACAGTGCCGCGATCCCGCGTTCTTTACATCTGTCGCGTTCCACCGCGGAAGTCAACCCTGTACCATTGGAGGGTGCATCTTCTTAATATATATACTCCACTCGACATGGGCAGCTGGGCACGAGAATCTTGTGTCACATTCCTGAATCAAGCGAAATACAGACATCCGGATTTTTATGTCCCTCCTAAAAAGAATATGCCATTCGCAGACAGACGACAAACACTTCAGATAATTTACATCAAAAGCAGATACGATAAAGGGTGTATAATGTAACAAACATACACATTATACGTTCCAAGATTATGACATTATTGTTTGTATAACGATATGTATTACGATATATAATTCCAAAATAATTACTATTCAAAGTATTTTAATGAAGAAATAATACATTGTAATTACAGCTTGCAATTGAAGCTCGAGGAACTTATGTGATATTATGTGGAAATGCCAGCAGTAATATCAGTAAGAGTACTTTCGTGCGGATTCTAGCGAATTAATTAAAGGTAGCCAACCGTCGTGCGAAACCAAATGTGGAAATAATATTGTTCGGTTTTTCGTTTAACCGCACAAACTAGATTCTCGCATTCTCTTGAAAATCAACTTGACGATGTCGACGAATATTTCATCATCCTTCGTGAAATCCGCCGCGAGTAAAACAAAAGCAGATCGCGAAATACTGTATCACGATCTTTAATTAAATTGCGCATCTTTATTCAACCACTGATTCTCTTTCTTTTTTATTTATTTTCATTCTTTTTCAGAATGAAAAAGTAGAATGTTGTTAATTCAAAAATTACTAATAAAATATAAAATTCTGTTTTTATTTTATGGAAATATAAAGAGCTTTTTTCACGTTTGACATTTAAGACTAAATGTAATCAGACTTCGACGTTAATTTGACGACAATGCCACTGAGAAAATCTTAAGAGAGCAAAAACCAATCGAGAAAAATGGAGCAAAGGGGACTAAAATGCGCGACATTATTTTCTTAATCGATCATTAACTCTGTTCTAATCTCGCGAGGAATATTCATCGTTTTTTTTATGCTGAGTGACTTAGTAATTTCTTTTATATCGAGTAATACAGTCTAGACAGATAGCATCATTTCAGATGAAAATTGATTTTTACGGGATTTATTATATCTATCTTTTAGCTCATTTTCAGATTTCTACGTGGTTTTCCTCTTCCTCTCCCCCTTCTTCGTCTCTCTCTCTCTCTCTCTCTCT
>NW_012130065.1:15078893-15084713 GCF_000143395.1 Atta cephalotes
GTTCTCTCTCTCCCCTCCTTCGTCTCTCTCTCTCTCTCTCTCTCTCTCTCTCTTTTATTTCTTATTTTCTTATTCTCGCGCAAGCAGCGCGAGCCGAGATAAACAGTTGCGGATAACGGAATCGAATTTTCCATGCTTACTTAACTGCAAAATAAACGGGAGAGATTTTTATAAGAATTTTTGCAATTGTACTTCTTAAATTATTATATTTATTCAAATAAATATCAAATTAATATCTTTTTAAGATTACAAAGACATGAAAGACAGAAATGAAGATTATAAAGACATGACAGAAATATTAAATACAAGTTTTTAATGTAAATTAAAAAGTAAGTTTTTATTCTATAACTTTTGTCGTTGTACTTGTGTCGTATTTTTTTTAAATATTTCTTTTAAATATTTTAAGGCACGCAAAAAATTTAAGCAGTAAGACGTAAATAAATTTTGGATTTGCTATACTTATGTTATTATCTTATACCTTATTATCTCTGCTGTAATTCTGCTGCGATTTACTTACCTTTTGTAAATACTTACATACTTACTCTTTTTTGTATGCCATAATTTTTCTGTTTGAATTTGTTATTGTTTAATAACAGAAAGCAAAATATTTTGAAGATATAAGAAGTTTAATGACAATTTTTTCCATTTGAAGTCCATTTTTATAAAATTTGCAGTTTTTTTTATATTATTTACTGAATTAATGTCTAAATTTTAAACAGAATCATAAAGCTAACATATTCTTGTAAGACTTGTAAGAATTTTTAAGTGCTTATATCTTTATACAATATTTTTATAGACAGCTTCTTATAATAAAATTTATAAGAAATCGTAAATATTTACGAATAATCATACGTCTTATGATGCATACGCATAAAATTAGAATATTACTTCTAAATTCTTATAAGTTTTAAACGAAAACATGTTACGAGTCTTACGATTTTGCTTAGAATTGATCCATTAATTTGCTTTATCTAAATTGGTCTATAAAATTTTTTCTTTTATGACCGTAATATTTAATATTAATAGTATTCTTTCATCTTTTAAGGATATATTATTTATATTTTAAATATCATGAACAGATATTAAAATAATAGCGGCAACGTCACAAGCGGTTAATAAAAAGTTACAATCCGAGCAATTAAAAGAGGCAACTCATATTTAAAACTATTATATTTTGCTACTGTTTATATAAAAAGATACTGGGATCATTGTTTAAAGACTATCGTTTTTATTTATATATGGTATAAGAAAACCGCAACGATGGCGCGACGTCATAAAATATCTCGCGTGATACCATCGTGTCTGTCTTACTCCTGTTTTACGCACCCTGGCTTCCAAGGGTGCACGCGCGAGCGCAGAGCGCATATAAACGTCGTCAGTTCATTCCATAAATTCACGGTGCGACGAAGATAAACTCGCTGCATGAGATGCACGTTGTAGGTCAATGTGTACCCAGCGATGCTGGCAACGATGAACCGGTTACATAAAATGTGTCTGCGCACAGTTTCAGGAATGATCTTTAATAATTCTATGACGCAACCAAGGTACGCGATCAGATGAAGTGACATACCGCCCTAAGATGACTTATAATAATAATTTGCGACAAAAAATGAAGGCAACATGTCACAAATTAGGCGATTTTTCTCTTCCCTTTGGCATAACTTTTAAGCGACATTAAGACTCTTATACTTGTCATGAATAAGCGTTTTCTTGTAATTATTACACTATCGCCTAAATAAAGGTGACATGTCACCTCATCTGACAATTCTAACACGAATGCTCTATCGGCCTTTCATTGGAATATCGCGTAAATGTTCGATGTAGATACACGTGACGCGTTAGAACTGCCTATTTGCAGTAATAACGTTCCCACACGCGAGACTGTTATTAGACTCCGTTACACAGAGACGACGAAAATAGCAGTGTATAATTTTGACGTAATCTCGTCTAGTGCCGTATAAAGGGCTCGCGACGAAGTCTCTACCGCGTTACTTGCTGGTACCACCCAAGATCGTGCTCGAGGCCGACTATAGTCCAGTACCTTCCTTCTCGCGATCACGCAAAATGAAAAGCCGTGGGGTACCTTATTCAAAGGATATCGATTGGCGGAACAAGAAACGTTGCATGCGCGTCCTTGACTCCTAAAACCTTTTCGTTTCGGAGGCCAGGGTCGGCAGGTGAGAGATTAATCGTCCAGGAAACCTTTTGCGCTCGTAAGGACAGGACCTTCACTGTTCTTCACGAGACACCCGTCCGATCGCTAGATAAGGCACACGTTGAATTAGCTAGCACTGTTATTTTCCCTTCCAAGAGAATCGTTAGTGCACTTAATGACGATGCGAGGTTACAAGTGAGAGAATCCATTTGAACTAAAGGGGATCTCTACTCCAAGTAGAAATGCGATAAAACGTGAACGAGTCCATTATGTTTTCACATTCCACGTCTTCGTTTATCACAATTAACCGTTCGTACATTCTTAATGGCGCTCTTACTTTTTAGGACGATAATAAATATTTTTTATATTAAGTACTGAATCGTTTTTCTATCCAATTTTATACTAAATAACGTCATAAAAATTGAAGTTCTTTAAAAAGAAGATTGAAAAAGTTCTCCTCGGATGGAAAGAAAAAATATACGACGCTCGTGGCAACAATTTGCCTTCGATTTTTTTTAACTGAAATTTTATTTTTAACTTTATTTAGCGAATTTTTTGCATCGATATTACATTCATAATACCGGCAAAATAGTTTGCGTTTTTACTCTGACACTCTGAATTTCACAGTAAAAACAGGGTTGCCTGCTCTTGGTAGCGCTTTCGTTCTGCTGAGACGGGAATGACTTGTTCTATGCGATGAATTCGAGATTGACGTCGTATCCATACAAAGGGCGGTAATAACGAGCTTTCGAGAGGCCGCGCTCAAGAGGCGGAAATTTGTCTCACGAGCGCGATCGAAATACTGTTTCGATCTGCGGTAATTGCGCAGATAAATCCAGAGCGGATGCGCGCGAACGTACGTACAATCGGCGAACGAAACTTTCCCCCGGTGACATTTCGCGCGAGGGCCGCAGGTCGATTATGCGACAATCGACGCAGTGGGAATTCTGCGCGAAATTCGAGTTTCGGCAGAGTTGCGTGAAAATGAGGTCGGCATTGACATGGTGATACATTAAATCACTGTACAATGTTGCGATTCTTTCGCCATATATAAATGAGAAAACGCAATTGAGCTAAACAATTGACGCTGATCAAAGTTTAATTAACAATTTATCATGTAGCACCAGATACGAGCTCTTAACGATTTTCTCTAAACGAGAGGAAACACGTACATCAAAATAACTTTTGTCAAAACCGTGTTGCTAAATGAATAAAAAAAAACAATAGGCGAATCGCGTGCGTCGCGTTCCATACGAAACAGCTTTGACACTTCCGCTTTACAATTGACTTTTTTTTTCGCAAAAATCATCGGCACATGTTGTGTATATATATATATATGTATATAGATAGAAATGGAGTCCATCGTCTCTCTCTTTCCTGTCGCTCGTCGGTCACACCCATGATGACGTTCGAAAGCGTGCTAACGCTTTCACGGTAACAGAATTCTTCAATAGCAGGATGAACGTGCCAGACATCCGATCGCCGATCATCCGAATCTGCCACGGTTCTTCACTTTCTATGGACGCTATTCGGACGACAGAGAGAAACGTGAGATGACAATGTCATCGGTATTGCCAATACGGAATACATTCGCTTAACCCGAAAGTCGTAGTAAAAAAATCAATTAACACGTTGCGTTCTGTTCCATTTAGAATTAATTCTTGTGATTCGTCAGTATTTGCATTTGTCCTTTTATTCACTTTTGCTGGTAGTGTATATTTGTACTTCTTATGATCTATTCCGATTAACTTCGATTGAACTGTTTTCTTCTATAAGATAATTTTTTGCAAAAAATCTTAGCGATTATTATTTTATGATTTTTAACATCATTATATTGAGTTGGCCGAAAAGTCTTCTCTGTTTTTTATTTACAAGTGATTTTCAGCATTTGATTTAGATATTTTAAGCTTTTTTGCGATCTCTCGAGTGGTTGATGCGGATTACTTTTGAAGGCCTTGATTTGATTGTCATCGATTGTATTATATTTGGCCTATCCGAACCTGGCTTGTTGCTCTTCAACGAAAAAATTCTCACCACGGAACTTTGCAAATCAAAATTGGCATATCACACTATCTTCACACTGCACATATCTTTTTTCAAGTTTGCATAGCCTTTAATAATAGGATAATGTAGAAAATGTGAAAATGTGTCTTTTGATCGTCCACTTTCAATCCTTTATAATAAGCAGCAAATTCTATCGATCTTGATATTTTTTTGTTGCAAGATGATATGTAAGTTATTAATTAAAAGAAAGTGTTCAAACTTAAAGTTAAATGAATATTATTTACTGACAAGAACGAGAAAACTTTTTGGTCAACCCAATATATTTTTTTGCTGTCGAGATAGCCATGAAATATCAAGTAATAACAAAAAAGCAACTCGTTTCGCTATTATAAAGTAAAATGGAATGAAATTATCTTAGAGGAATATCAAATCAGTTCGTCGCTTTGCTCTGGTCGCCCACCCAACTTACTTCCCGACTGCGTCACGGACTGTCCGCTTCCTTCAGAAACTTTCTGGCCGACAGAAAAGGATTGCGTCTCGTTGATTAGACGTGCATTTGTTCTGGCCGAAGATCGCTATCTACTATCCGCCGATAGCATTTATGAGCAATGAAAAGCGGACGATGACGGCGGCTCGATGATGGCGCATGGTATTGTTTTGCTCGCCAAGAACTTGCACGACTAACAATAGAATGGCCAGCGCGCTTTAATGTCTCCCTCGACAATCCCCGAGCACTGCCATAGATTCTACCGCAGTCTGAGAAATAGGCTGCCTCCCTTTTGTTTAGGAAAGGAACTATTCGCTGAGAGTCACTCGCGAGCCGTGCGTAGTTTCCTCTTTTCTTCGGACTCATCACAATTCAATCTTAAAGGCAGCTCTTCTGCCGCAACATGAATCGATTTTCCTAACAATTTCTACACTGATGATAAATTCGCATTTCTCTTTCATCTCGCGTTTCGTCTCTTCATTTAGTTTATTTTGCAGTTCTTGTAATTAACACGTCATAGACACACTGAATCTTTTTTGACTGAGGTAAAATTTCTGAAAGTTTTTCGCACAAATTTCAATGTTTATTCAACAAAGATTTCAATATTTGAGGTAAATAAATATTTGGCAATGTAATAGAGATGTTGAAATGTAATTATGAATTTTTCTAGATTTTTTTGAAAGCTTAGAACACGATAAAAAAAAATTTGGTCTGAACAAAAAATCTACTGTGCCTACAAAGTAAATAAAAATGTGCCTACAAAAGGATAAAATTTCTGATTATTTTTAATCAGACTTGCATTTTCCCATTGACTTTAATTCACAATTGTTTCTTCCTGTTAATTTTGCAAAAAATTTGTGTTTTATATGTTAATTGCACAAGAGACGAATACTCTAAACATTATATAAAATATTATTAAATATTCAATCAGAATATTCAGAATTCAAGTTTTGATTGTTTCCAACCGCGACCTTAAGAATAGAAACTATTCGTAGCCGCGATTCAATCTTATCAAAAAAAGATAATTCCAAAGTGTAATCTAAATCAATCTGATTATCTATCGCGTGCCAAGGCAACCTTCGCGATGTTCTTCGGCTATTAAAGCATCGTTAAAATTATCTGTGTGTGTATGTGTGTGTGTGTGTGTGTGTGTGTGTGTGTGTGTGTGTGTGTG
>NW_012130065.1:15085447-15088120 GCF_000143395.1 Atta cephalotes
CGTGTCGTGTGTGTGTGTGTGTGTGTGTGTGTGTGTGTGTGTGTGTGTGTGTGTGTGTGTGTGTACACGGATGAGAAGTCTCACTTCAATTCTCATCGAGGTGGATATTTAATGTCGTTAATCATTAATATTATTTCCTTGCTCGGTGATACAACTTGACGTGAATGTATAAGAGAAATATCGATTTTGCTGCCTCTCTAATGCTATTATGTGAGCGGGGTGCGCCATTTCATATATGCGCCATATTATATCGTATAGCAATTAACAAGAATATTTTTCGTTATTACAATATGTTATTATTAACCTTTACTCCTCTCGTCATTTTTTATTTTTCGCTTGCCATGATGGGATTCGCGTTTTATGCTTCTATTAAAGTTACATCATAATAAGATATTTTTCAATTTTATTTTGTTTCAATCTTCTATTTAAAAACGATTAAAAACGAAATGGCAATAACAATTGGTGAAACTATGTAATTTCTTGGCACGTATCGTAAATGTAGGTATCTTGGGACAGCATGTAGTTTTTGTTAAATTTATAATATATAATCGTGATATTTATCTATGAATCTCTAAAGGAAGTTTAAGTTTTAAACTCCTTTTAAAAACTCCTTTTAAAGACTGAACATTTCTTTTTTATCCGTATTTCTAACAAAATATATTGTAGAATATGTAACCAGATATCATAAGCACGGTATGTACATATATGATGAGGTTTATGACAAAATGGACAAATTCCTTTATATTGCTACATTTATACGCTACATTTGGCACTTTTAGTGGTGGAGCTGGAAGACTCATAATAGCCCGTCATAATTTTCCTGATTACACCAAGTAAGAAATTGTAAGAAGAAAGCTCCGAATGCAAGAGATCCAGTAATGATTCTTTGAAGTATATTCCATCCATTAGAGACAATGAATTTATTATGTTTTATCTTCCTTAATAACTCGGTAACAGTGTAGATTGCAGATCGGCGTACGTCAGTGTAGATAGTAGTCTTAGCAAAAGTGATATATTGATTTCTCAGATACGTAAAGTATATAATTATATAACATGAGAGTTTCATATGTTATAGAAAGAAATGAAAGTTCTTTAACGACACATTTATTGAAAAACTTTTACCTCCTCTTTCTTGATAAATTTAACAAAAATACATGTTGTACATTCAAGTTATCTACTGTCACAAGTCATTTACATTTACGGTATTTTACCAGCGTATGCGATGCGTGAAATTTTGCTTGGACACGAATTATCCACGAGGGGGAGTTAAAATTTGTTAATAAAGGACATGCAATGAACAATGCAATAAACGGTAAAGGTATGACAAAAATACTATATGAAAAAAATGTGATTGAGAAAGGTACTCTTGCAAAGATCGCTAATAACAGTTAGATACAAGATAGCAATTAAACAATATCGAAAATTATATGATTTTAAAATAAAAAATCCAAATTAAATATTCGAGAGTCTTCTTGATTTTCGCTAACGAAAAGAGTCATGAACTTCGTGAAAATTCGCTCGATGTTTGAGCAAACATTTTTCTCTCTAACTGTCGAAGATTCCAGGTCAGCAAGTTGCCTCGAAAATTCGCCCACCCTCAACATACAAGAAGGACACGTGTGGATACGATGGATAGTTACATGAATGATTAAATCCATCAAAAATGACTTTATCTGGGCGGTCCGGACCGATTGATCGGACAGGTAAAACGATATGACGGAGAAAAATATAATTGTCAGCGGTTAAAAGAACGAGACAAAAGAAGTGTATTATACACGTTTATTATATTATATTCCATAAAAAGTAAGGACAACCAAACTTATTTTGTTTTGGCCGAAAATACGAAGATCTAGGTCACTGAATAGAAGGATAAGTTCTGAGATCTACTGAACAACAACATGATTATGATTGTCTGTTTTCTTAGAAAGTAATTAATATTGAATTCTCTAGTTTTTAAATAAAATTTTTTATATTTCTACAAATCTTTTTTAACATTCAAATTATCTATATGTATATCAGAGCTTTTCAAATTGAGCACCGCGAGCCCTTAATCCTTTCGCCCGCTCCTCCGTGCTTGTTCCCCATCATGGATCCAACACTTCTCTATTCGTTGCTGTGTCATAGTATATATAGTATATATAATAGCGCAGCTCTCCTGTTGTTCAAAAATGCAGTGCGCCTGCGTAAAATAAATAAGTTATCCAATAACGTTATCTAAACTTCTATCTCACTTCTTTCTTTTTCTATTCTTTTTTTCAGAGCCATTTAAATATTCGAGTAGCTGAAATATCGATCAGAGAAAGAGATAGAAGAAAAGAAAATAATGATTAGTTTAATTTAATTAGTTTAATTAGTTTAATTTAATTTATTGCGAAGCTTTATGAGAAAGACTATATGTTAACAAAGTAATAAATGTAAACATAAAATATGATACAATAGATACTATATAGTAGACATAACATAAAATAAAATATAATAAAATATAATAAATTATTAGTAGCTTGCAAATGATTAGGCATCAGCAAAATTGCTGTTACAAAGCCCAACAGCAACAAAACCGGAAATAAGACAATGCAATGAGAGGTGAACCATTAATTAAAAATCACACACACACACACACACACACACACACACACACACACACACACACACACACACACACACACACACACA
>NW_012130065.1:15088810-15102449 GCF_000143395.1 Atta cephalotes
ACACACACACACACACACACACACACACACACACACACACACACACACACACACACACACACACACACACACACCCCCTGCAAATACACCAATTTCGTCAGTCTCGCTTAAATACTGAGTGATATGTATAATTGCTGGATTGCTTTCGTTTTAGCTAGAAATCTACGTTCTATGTAGTGCAATATTCTAATAATTTACTAAAACGCAAGCGATCTAGCAGGAAAACAAGCATTGTATATTGCAGTCGTTAATTAAAATATTTTTACAATATAATATTTGTATCATACAACATTTATATAATTTTATATTTTATAATTTTCTTATTTTTATATTTTTTTTATTTTGCAATGCATTACAATTATAAATTTATTTCTTTTAGTTTTATTTAGATTTTATATATATACTTTGATGATAAACGACCTAGAAAAAGAGAGAGAGCGGAAAAATAAAGAGCAACTGAGAAAGAAATTCAGATGACGCTATTAGGGAACTTACTTATTTCGCGCGTGCGTACTCCATTTTGGGAAACATTAACATCAAAGATGCCGACAGAGAGTTGCGCTACTGTATATACTGTGGCTGTGTACCGGTGCGGTGACGCGGCATATTCGTATAGGCGCAATTTCATTAAAAGATAGATATGTATATCGAGAAAGAGACAAAAGCAAAATAAGTCATATTTATGACTTACTTTATTTTCATTTGGGATCTCTATTAATCCTAAGAGTTATATTTGCATACTTGCTTGCGATGGCTCTAAACGCATGTGGCAGGAAGACTGGAAGCGTTAGAGAGGATAAAATTGAGAGAGCTTACCGTTGAAATCTTGACAGGGACACGATCACGTAATCATTTGGAAAGCTCTGATGTATATGATCTCCACGATAACAACTGCAAAATATGCTCAAAAACAAAATTATGAATCATTAAAAGGATGTATCGATAATTTAGCTCGGATTTTAAAAATACGTAATTACAATAGAAAAATTATAATTACTACACAGAAAATATCTAGGTTAAAAAATATACAGGTTGGGACATTAATCTCGTGAAACATAGAATATTTTCTTTATTCTTTGAAAAAGTTCTTTTTATTTGTTACTAGATGCGAAAAGATACATATAAATTTATTTTGATATCTTTAGACGATATAAAATATAGGGAAGGCACGTTTTAAGAAATGCCGTTATATGTATGAGTTCCATATATATTTTAATATATTTTTTATAAATTTTGACTAACATATTTGTAACATTTATTCGGAAATACACGGCACGAGCGAACTTCCTTCGCTCTGATTGACAAGCAAGTCAAGAATTATTAAATTAATTGCAATTAATATTTGGCACTAAATAGTAACAGGAATTTTTGCAAATATTATATACAAGCAAAAAATGTCTTTGGTAGAGATTTGCCATCAAGATCAATGAAATGAACGTGAAGATAAATTTAATAATGTAATAATGGCATATATTAGATAATTATCTCTTTCATATAAATTTAAGTCAATTCTATATGATTAAATTCAATCTATCTAAATATATTGATGGCGTTTATGAAAAATATTATAATTGCAAAACTTCTTGAATTTATTTGTATAATACTTAATTATCTTTCTAAGAATCCAGAACTATATTCAAGTTTGTCGACAAAAAGTTTTCTTCCTTTCTCAAACAATATATTTTTATACTCTTATATTCTTTCTTTAACTACTGATAAAAAAATAAAATATTTGCATTGCTTCAAAATTTACTTATAATATTTTCCATTATTATCGATATCTTCAAGAAATTTTGGCCAAGGTATCTCAGAACAGTCACCCTTAACTTCAACGATAAGCACTTCGATGCTATTAATATTTAAGAGGCATGCTGAGTACTTCTTTCATCAAATCAAGTCTGAACGAATTCAAAATAAGTCTTCGATTTTTTTCAGATTTTTTTCGATTTTTCCCGGAATCGATTACACCGATTCTTTCTTGTATCATAAATCCTTAATTCTTAAAAAGTATCGCATTTGAAAATATTAAAGAAATTTACATTTTCGTATGCGAAAATAGTGTTTAAGAATACGGTCCTTGACACAGCACAAACGAATTTGTAGCCGTGAGAATGGTTTTCTTTTTTAGTGAGTCTGATCAGTGATCCCACCCGAAGCATTCGCACCAAAATTTGTCCATTGTGTGATAAAGATGAGGGGACACATTTTCAAGAGAGTGCGCTTCATCCGTGTACGTGACCTGTTCGAACAGGATGTCTTTATGCTCCAACGACTTGGCAAGCACTAACGCCTGCTGGTAGTGCACGTTGTCATCCCCGGTACCATGTATCAGCATGTACTTTTTGCCGCGTATTCCTTCCGCTCGTCGTGAAATATCCGAGCGATTGTAACCATCAAGGTTGTCCTCCGGAATCGGGAGACCCATTAATCGTTCTGTATAGATGGAATCTGTAAATCGAGTAACGATCTTTGAGATAATGTTGCTACAGCTCGAGATTCGAATTAAAAATACGTTGAGATTATTTGAAATCACCGTAAAATAAGGCAGGGCTATTCTATCAATTTTTACTTTAGAATGAAAATTTATGATAACAAACAATATCTATCATCTCTTTGTAAGCATAGACATGCTTACAACTACATTGTATAATCATGATTGTTCCTTGAAAGCATGAACACAAATCTTTAAACATTCGATATGTACGTACTGTTCAGGAACATAAATTATTGCGAGAGATGAATGAAAAAACCCTACTCTATCCTAGGATCAAAATTAATGCTAAACAAAATCAAATTCTTCTTTTCAATTACCGTAATAAATCCAAGAAGTTACGGGTGCGACGGATATACCGCATTTGAAGACAAAGTTGATATCTTGGGCCATCACCATTCCAGTAGTGAAACCACCATAACTCCAACCCCATATACCAGTCCTGTTCGCATCGATCCAACTGTACTGCTTCTGCAGAATTCTATGGCAAAGAACGTTTCCATTTTCAGAGCGATATTCACTGTCGGGAACGAAGCAATTTTTGATCAGTTTCGCATTACTCACTCGGTGACAGCGATCGTATCTTCAATTTCTACGGTACCCATCTTCCGATATATCTCAAAAAGCATGTTGCTGCCTTTAAAGGCTGATCCTCGTCCATCGATCCACGCGTGAACCATGCTTCGGTTGGTCGTTAGATAATACTCGTATCCGTACTTAGCATCATCGACGATTCTGACCGTGTTCGGACCACCGTAGCTGTGAGTTTTACAAGATGTTTAACAGAAATAAAGACTTGAATTGAAGAATAGCTTTCAGTTTTCATCTCCCTCAGCGTTACGCGGTGTTCGATTTTATACATCTCCGAGCTACAAATGGGTAGCATGAATTTCTAAATAAATGGAGCGCTCGATACATCACAAATGCTTCTTAAAAAAGAAGAGAAAAGCGAGCGAGGGTTATTAAAGGTAATCGATCGTTTCAAAAGCCTCGGCATGAATCGGCAAACAGACTCGATCCAATTTTAAATGGAGATTGCAATCCTTTTGCGTGCTGATCAATCATAGCGTGCGCCGATTTTAATTGCGGCGTAATTAATGATATATACGGTAAACATTAATATTCGGCGCTAGCTAGATATTTAAAAATGTATATATATTATATATAAAACTAATAAAAATAAAGTTATTAATAAAAATAAAGTTAATGTTTCTTGAAAAATGTGGAATTAGACTATGGAATTAGATAAAATAATAGAAAACTGTGATTTTAATTTTTATTTAAATCTATTCACAAAATAAGAAGGTTCTATTAAGCAAAATATTACTTTCAAAATGTTAAAGTTGTTATTTTATTATGCAATATTAAAATTTTTCTTAAAATTTTTTTTTAAATCTATGCACGATACTGTCATAAAGATATTCTTACGTTGCATTCGTCTTCAAATCAAGCACGATTTAAAATATAATGGCCAGTATAGAAATATATATACCGCATAATAAAATTGATTTGTCTAATATATTTATCATTAAATTTTATATTTTTGTATAAGTTTCATTTTTTATATTCTTATCTTTGTAATAAAAAAAAATCTTGTAGCGATAAAAACATAAATTTCCTTTGATGACCTATCATGCAAAAAAATTGTTGATATTTTTACATCAAATTTGTTACTTATTATATCAAAAGGACTTAAGTACTTACACAAATACCATCATGGGATACGACTTGCTTTCGTCGAAATCTGACGGCAAGAGTAATCTGACTTTACAATCATAACCGTTCACGTTAATGTTGAAATTTCTTTGTTGCGGCATTAACCGCCGCGACAAAAGTGTCCTCATCATCTGATTAGTATTCCAGATTAAGACTGTCTGATGATTATTGTCATTAATCGTCACTATAGTCGGATCGGGCCCGGAACAGGTAAAAGCATAATACGTCCTCCGACTTGAAAAAGATGCGGTAGCGTAAGTGCATTTATTTCCTGCAAAATTCGTGAGAATTTTTCTGTAGAGAGAACTTTTTCATTTTCTTGTTCTACGAAATATTCATTCCTACCGCTTCAATTCTCTCCATTTGACAAATTCGAGGTTGCTCTCGCGCATAGTTATTCCCGCTTTCATTTTCGAATATACAATCGGATATATATATATTTAAATCAATATCAAAGTGTTCATAATTTTACCTATCAATGCGCAACGTGGCGTACATTGCTAACTTTTTGTCGAAGGAAGCAGGCATAAATTTCAATACTCTACTTTTCGAAATAAATTTCAACAAATATCGTATTTTAACGGATATATGGTATATCGGTCGAGCTACAGGCCTCTCATAGACATTGAGTTTTCTCGCAGGCGCAAATAGTCCAGCGAATTAATCTTCTTTATGCAATAGCGCTCCGGTCTGATAGACGCAGCTGTCGCCGATAGCCGGAAAAACTTGCGCGAAAAGTAATATTTCAGTCTTGCCTCTTTTATGTCATGAGACGTCTCGCAAAAATTAAGAGCCGAATCTTTTGAAATCTACTCGCGTAGTGGAGGAGATAAGTTCGCGCAAAGATAAGTTCGCGCGTCGAGTCCATGCGGGAAGAGAATTCAGAAATTTTTACCTGAATTCGCGCAACTTTCGGCGCGTTGTAGAAATATGCGAGGGAAAATTGCGGCGATGTTCTACGGGACTGAAGTTTCCATAGATTACATCATATCATCGTTTCGCGTAGATCTTTCCCGCGAGTCTGCCAATCTCCTTATATACACATATACACATACATGCTAAATATTCATGAACGCGACTTGCAGCTTTCAGATGAATTAAAACGGAAACTCTCGATGGACTTTCCGTTTTAATTGGAACGTGTACCTATCGCCCGAACAAGTTACAAATGCTGTCGACGATGAGTTCTGAAATTTCTCCTCCGTCTCTTATGGAACCCCACTTAAGCATCTCCCAAGTTTCCGATCTTGTTCGACGGTCGCGAATCTAAGTAAAACGAATGATCAGACATTAAGGACTATGAATGTTTCATGCTTCTTGCGTAAAATATTTTCCTCACGAAAGATGCTGTAAATAGAATATTTTGATGACGCTGAACGTTCTCGTGAGTTAGACCCATCACGTTCGTGCATGAACGTGAAGTTTATTTAAATTGAAAAATGCCAAATGTTATTTCCTCCTTCGCCACTCTCTCTCTCTCTCTCTCTCTCTCTCTCTCTCTCTCTCTCTCTCTCTCGCTTGATCTCTATTTTTCACTCATATTCGAGATTTCGAGGACTCACCTTCCGGCGTGAGCAACTTGCAGGATATGCAAGTTGGTCTTTGGCTTCCATCCAGAGGCACCGAATACAAATTCCTCTGTGACGGTTCACCCGGCGCCGTGGCGAGATAGTAAACTTTGCCTCTAGGCGAATCGGCTGCCAAGATCGCATGAACTTCGGAGGGACCGGGCGTTAGATCCAACGGCATAATAAACTGACCATCCTTATATTCATACCTAATGGCATGAATAAAATTACAAAAAGAAGGTAACAAACTTCAAAAAAATTACGATATAAAACTCTTTTCTTAAGACGAAATTGCATCAGAAAAAAACTTAATTTTGCAATTCATTTAGAATTCAAAAGTAAAAACTCTTGGGATATTCTCAGAGAGAATTGTAATTTTCTTTGTGAATTTATATTTATTTATTTATGAATAAATATATCTTTATATCTCATTACAAAGATAGAAAGGATTCGATTCTAGAAGGCTCAAGTAAATAACGATATCTGTCTATCTATAAATATATCTTTATATTATTTATTTATAAATATATCTTTATTTTTCACGAATACATATTTTTATAGTTTTCACTCACCTGTTTATATGTCGGAATCTGCCGGCGCTGGTACCAGAAGATTCTCGTCGTAAAAGCAATATGTATGTGTAATCACGAGTTTTTATAGGAAAATTCGGTTGAAGCCAGCCCTCAGTCTCCTCGTCGGACAAAACCAATTTGGCATCACCTTGTATGTTGTACATGGTCATCTGGGATTGGTTCTGTACGCGATTTGTCCATGTCGCAAGTACGTGTGTTTTGTTCCACCAGCTCACGATGTACAGAATGTTGTCACTGCAAATGCGAATGTCAGTACGTTAAACATGATCGTAAAATCGTTCGAAGATAGTTATAAAAATATTTGTTGTTAGCAAAAGTAACTTGCTTTGTCACTTCATTAATAGGTGCTTCCAAAGTAACTGCTTCTGACAATGGATCAAATAAATCGATCACCGACAGAGATACTACTGGGTTCGGTGTACCTACCTAAAATGATGATATTTTTTTCATTGATATAAATGATATTATAGATAAGTGCAAGTTATATGATATCGTAAAAGGATAGGGATCCCCCGTTTAGGAATAATATCTTCATAATATTATATATTGGGATAAAAAAAGAAAATAGTATTTCTATATTTAAAAAAAATGAAGGATAATTCTTACATAATTCTTTCTTTGAAAAAAAAAAATCTACTTTAAAATCAAATACTTAATGATATTTTTTATCATTATTATCATTATAGTAATATTAATTTTATTTAATGTATAAATAAAAACGTTTAAAAGAGTTAATATTTTAAATATTTTTTATTTTAAAAATAATAGAAAATAATTAAAGTTCCGAAAAGTTTATAAATATTAATTGTTAAATATTAATTATTGAAATGTATTTTGATGTATCAATATCGATTATTATAATTCACGAGAAAAAAATTAACTTAATTTTTAAAATGTTTAAGAAGATATTTTATATGCTTTTAGAAGATTTCAAGTAAAATTGAAAAAGAATTTTTCGACTCCGTACATGATCTCAGAGTTGAAATTTTTTTTGTCAATTTTTCACATCCAACTTTCAAATGGTACCATATGGTGCAAAAGCATTACCGAGGAAAAAGCTTGAAAGGATTTGAAAGCTGAGATTTTAGGCTTTAAAATATTTCTTTGAGAACATTACTTTAACTTTCGAAAAATATGTAAATGTGTACCATTTTTGCCACACAATTAAAAATGGTGTAAATAAGATATTTAAATATATATGAAATTAATCACTTAAAGAATTTTATATAACAAATCAAATTCCTTATAAATCAAAGAATTGGAAAGGATTTCTACGGGCAGAAGTCAAGCATAGAAGACGTCGCGCAAATAATATATCTATGAAGTAAACTATGAAGAAACTTCTTTATTCACTAAAACGCATTTACATGTTTCAGCTTACTGAACACAAACTAACAAAAATAAATAAATTGTAAATAAAAATTTTCCCATGATGAGCTCCCCTATCTCGAGAATTTAAATGCCAGAATTAAATCCCAGAATTAATTAAATAATTTCAATTTGATTAATTCGAAAAGTTGATCGATTATAATAAAGAAAGATTTGCTTGTCACTTTTGAAAAATGAGGACCTGACATAGAAATATTATAGAAATGATTCGCGAGCTTTTTTCACGGGAAATTGCTTCTGCCAGCGCACTTCGACAATTGAATTATCCGCACGTGCCGACACATGCACGCGGAAAATGGATCTATGATAGAATAAACTCAAGTGAAACGGAAGAACGACAGTTCTTTCAATTCGTTACGGCAATAGCCGATTCCATCCAGTGGAGATGATTAACCGAGTTTTTTATGGTGACTTATCAGTATTATCATGGCGCAACAATTCGAAAAATTTTAGTAACATTGCTGCATTGTTAATGAAATATTACTAATAATTTTCAATATTGTTAACGAAATATTACTACTAATTTTCAATAATCAAAGCTAAATAGTTGATAATTTTGTTGCATAAACAGAAAAAAGAAAGACATTTAAAAGATACTATCGATTTTAGAAATGTTTTAAAAAATTCAGAAATATATACCCGGAAATATCAATTTCGTTCTTCAGACAAATTTATATTGAATATGTAAATTTGGAAAAGCTTTTTGAAGTAGAATCTCACCTTGGGATACTTTATCTTCACTTCCGTGGGATATTGGTCTTCGAGAGAACCAGGAGTGCCATAATGAAAATATGCCATGTCCTTTACTACGGTATCGTTGAAGGTTGCAAAGGCCAAATGTTGGCCATCCGGTGAAAACCACATTGCAGTCGCAGTTCCAAATACTTCCTCTATAATCAATATTCACGACTATGCTTGTCATTTGTAATTATCCATTACAGATACGATTATACTTTGTAATGCACAAATTTCTCTTCAAAATGGATATTTCTTTTTTATATTATATACGTATTATATACGTATATATTTTTTATGTAAAATATAAAATGTAATATAAAATATTTTATATATTCATGTATTATATATTCATGTATTATAAAATATTTTTAATAGATATATATTAAAATATTGTATATAAAATATGAAATATAAAAATACAATATAAACTATATAATAAAAAATATTTTTTGTAAATAATATTTATTTATGTTTATACAAAAAGATAGATTTACCTTCGTATACCCAATCCGGAATTCCATTGAAAACTATGTTGGCTTCGCCGTTTGTTGTCAATCTTCGTACTACATTCCGACTATGATTGAAAGTCATATGATAAATATCGTTATCAAGAACATAAACCAAGTGACTGCCGATGGGCGACCATAACGTCAGCGAGATAAAAGTTTCATTCGCGATCTCTTCAAATGTACTGCAAAATGTTTAGGAAAAATTTTATTAAAAATTTTATAAAATATTTTCTTATAAAATAGAAAAAGAAAGTTCGTTTATAAATATATTTATATAAATATAGATGCACAATTTTTTATGTTAGTTATGACTGAAATAACGACTCAGCTAAAGATAATGAAACACAAACGAAAAAAATCTACTGGATAGATTCAATGAAATTGTTGTAAAAAAGGAAATATTATATTATGTATTTGAAGCACTTGTACGTACAATAAATGATATGTTCATTAAAATAAACAAACGAAATTTCTAAGAAAAACAGATGAAACATTTTCTGAAATTAATAGGAAATAGTTGTAATTAAATAATTTTATCTCGCGCGTACGCGCGTGTATGTCTTTGAAACCTATCACAAAGTGATGACCCAATTACATTAACGTTTATTGTCTCATTTAGAAATCTAAACGTTAGAAATTCGCTATGTAGACTATGCGTAGTTTCGCAATCAAGCTTATCAAGAAATAGTTAATATTATCAACGACAATATATGCAAGCTATAAAAATATAAAGGAATAAAAATATAAACTTACCCGTACTGGATATCATATACCACATAATTTTTGATGGTCGAGTGTCTGAACATCTGCGCAACTCCATTTATTTTAATTCTCATTATATTTCAACAAGTGAAAGGATATTAAACAATTAATCACTTACACGTCTAGTATTGTAACCAAAGAGAATATACTGCTTGTCGGCCGAAATAGTTGCCGTATTGAATTTGTATGATACCTAAAACAATTTTATTGAATTTTAAGAAAAATGTTTGTTATTTAATCTAAACGTCTTGTAGGAATTTATATTGAAAAAAAAAAATTTATTAAAATAAATAATTATCTTAGAACAAATTGTTTTGAACAATTCATTCAAAGTATTGACAAACTGAAATATTTAATTATATAGATGACATTGATAATTCGTAAAGAATATTTTATTTAATTTCCGTTGCAATCACGGATGTTTATAAACCCATAATATATTCTGATAACCAAATATCAATTACAAATTGAAATCTCAAAAATTAAATTGTATAATAAACCATAAAATATCCTTACTGGTAAATTTGTTCCATTAAAAATCTGTTTAGTTTCTTTTGTTTTTACATTGGTAATATCAATATCGTCTGTAACTACGTTCCAAACTATGAATTCGTTGTCAGAAATCCACGAGCCATTGAAGCCGGACATGTAATAGGTATTAAGGTATATGTCTTCCAAGAAGAACGGTTTCCTGAATTCAATCTCATCCTTGTTATGAATATCGGTGTCGTTGTTTGGAACTATATAAATAGATTCAACATTTAAAAAATAAATACGTAAGATTTATTGAATCCGTTCCCCGATATCTACATTTCCATAAGTAACGATCAAACTGCATATTTGCTAAGCATTAATTACGCTAATAATTACGCGAGATATTAAATCAATTGACCTACCTGTTCGTGACTGACCGATGACGATTACGAAGGCAAATAGTATTAGAAGTTGAAGAGGCTGAAAGAATTCGGATTGCCAGGATATGCCATGAAATTCGTGTCGGATTTTTCGTCCCTCTTATTACGATTACATGTACATGAATTCAATGAATGAACAGAATGTACAAATCACACAAAAAAATTTAGAAAATGAAATTACAGAATATTATTCAAACTTTCAATTGCGCTGTAATCTGAATAAGCGAATTCTGAACTTAGGTCTGTGATAATCGCAAAAAGCTTTGCTGCATTTTACGAATCGTTAGCATTTTTTTCAGTCAATGAACATTATTTTTATAAGGAAAAAAAATAATTTTTCTGTCCCTTTGCTCTTTAAAATTGAAACATCGGTCATGGATAAAAAATGAAGAGTGATTTTGTTAATCATCGATGAACCGAAACAGAGCCAACCTTTCAATCCAATTCTCTCTGACGCTAGTAAGAAGCCGTCGAGATTTCTATTTTAGAATTAGAAATTAGCATTTATCTATTTGTTTTTCTATCAATTATAGTCTTACTTTAAATTAAAAAAGAAGTTAATTAATCGAAATTGGAATCAGTCAATATTGACGCAATAGATCCGCAGTGAATCGAAATTGGTGACAATCCCGATATCGGAAGAATTGAATCTAAAAATAACTTACTGCTACGAGTTTAATACCTCGAGCGCATCACCGTGTATATTCTACGAAGAAAAGGAACGCGAGAAGGGCTTAGGTGGAAGGCGATAAATCGAGACAGTTCGGACCCTCGAAACTTTTCCATCGATGGCGCGCATCTGACGAAAAGTGCTCTCACGGACTTATCGATTCGATATGTCAGGACATTGTGCCTGTCCCATGAGTGAAATCGAAACAGAAGTAAGTCGGATAAAAGCTCTTCTACAGTAATGGTAGATCGCGAGTTCCATGATAGGTCGATACTTATTTTCGCGACCACTTCTCTTAAAGGCATCGCGGAAGGAGAAAAAGAATGGATTAGAGAACAAGTAGTGCAAAAAATAGGATATTGGAAACATATCTCCCTTTCCTTTTCACTTCTCAGAAATATTCGCTTTGTAGATATAAGAATTTAAAAATATTATTACTTAAAATCAGATAAACAATTCTTCTCTGATTTAATCGAAGAAGCCCGAGGGAGTTATCAGGAATTAACAACAGATTTAAGGGATGAAGTCGATTTCTCGTCGTCTTCGCGAATGTCGCAAAATGAATGGAAGAGGAAAAGGGGAGGGAGTGACGGATTTATCATAATACCGAATAACGTACCGTATGTCTCGCCATGATGATCATCAATCGATCTACGAGTCGCAGACTCCGAATGATCGAGGAAACCGCTGCTGGCGCGGCCGCCGATCTCGCGAGTACGCTTGATGGAGACTAATATATCGCGTGCTTCTTGGCGTATTCGTGGCAGCAGCGGCACGTGCTCCCACCTCTTTCGACAAATCAGGGACATACCCACGCGTGGGCAAGTATCTTCCATTTGTGTTTCTACCTTGGACTTAATTGTGTCCTAATATTTGCTGATACTGATAAGGTGATCTTCTTCTTACATAAAGTCAGATTTGTGCGAAAAAATGACTTTTTTCTATCTCCCAAATCCGTAGTGAAAATTCGTGTTGAATAAGCATTGTCATCTTTCAAAGTTGTAATTTTGCGCCAAAGAAAGAAGTTGATAGAAAAATGTGTGAAAGTATAGAAAAAAATTGTGGAAAATAAATTTAATTAAGTAAGAGAAAACCTATTATTAGTGAAAGCATCTTAATGCTTTCAATATATTTTTCAATTTTTTTTACATTTTCAAACCTTGTTTTTTCTAGTTTTTTTTTTTCTTTAATACAAAATTCCAAAAACTTTAAGACATTATACATACATTTTGAGAAATATAGAGGAAGGTCGCTGATAACCAATCATACTACTTTGTTTTTGTATTATGTTTCTTAAACAAAAGATAAAAATAAAACTATAGTAACATAAAAACAAACTAGAGTATTTTTTATCGAATGATATGGATATTTTATATATGATACTGTTTATCATTTTTATTGTTGATAATTTATAACTTTTTCGTAAAATAAAATGAACATTTAATAAAATGGGCTCCAAAACTGATACATTAGATAATAATATCATATATTTCTATTTTTTTTTTTACAGGAGTCATTTGTAAATATCTACAAGTGAATGTAGATGAGAATTTCCAGAATTTTTTAGATTCGATGTAAAATGTTTTTTTAAGAATTTTAAGCATTACCATGAATATATCAAATATGTGAATACATTAAATACGATAAAGAAAGCCAAGATCGATCAAATTTTAGATATTACAAATAATAACATTATATATTCTTTTTATTGAATCAATTTATTCCAGATATAATTGCGAGCCAATAACTTTCGGTTTCAACATAATCATTCTAAACGCTAATAATCCCCTCTAAATTAAATTAGAAAGAAAAAAAGAAAAAAAGAAATTTATTGCGAAAAATATTACCTCAACGATAAATAATCTTATCGGAGTTAAAAGTAATCGATGTTTACGAAGAAAGTTAAAAAACTGTCGCGTTATGATAAGCGTTATGATATTTGTCGTACTATGAGAAAAACTATAAATATAACTATAGATTTAGAAAACTATAACAAATATGTAAAATAATGTAATATTATATACTTACTATTATTTAAACTATGCAATTTACAAAAGAAAATCATAAGAATTTTATTTTCGCATTTATGGAATTCATTTTTATCTAATTCATTTTTATACAAAAACATATATATGAAGATTATGGATTTTTATTGCTTTAATCATCTAACTAGATTATGTTTTTATCAGTAAGATTGATAAAGTACAATGTTTCTAAGAAATAAGATAGTGTCTCTAAAAAACTGTATCAGTATCAGCGACTTTCGTCTATACTTAAACATCATGTGAT
>NW_012130065.1:15102469-15108090 GCF_000143395.1 Atta cephalotes
ATTTTTTTAGAAAAAAAAAATGACATACCAATTATCGTATATGTTTATTGTATATTTTGTTATAATTATTATTGTTGATAATTATTTTAATTTTTAAATTTAAATAATTATGATAATTATTCATATCTATGTCTATGTTTCTGAATTGTATGTTTCGCATTGTAGAGAAGAGATACGAATGATATCAGCGTTTTTGATAAGTTTCGCGCGTATGTATACGCAATAAACAATATTTTTTAATGCACGATTACGTGTCTTTCTTCCTGAAACATTACGAATTAATGGGCTTGTCGTTACAAGTTACATCGATAAACTTTATAATCACACCGTAAAATTGCACATCGTGACAGAGATTCAAAGGCAATGCGGACGACAATGCGACATACTGCACTAAATCTCAGCTGATTATTATTATTATCAAGGCCGCTGTTATTTGACTATACGCGCAATAAGAGACTATACGTTCTCATATGATAAGAAATTAATACATATGTTTAGTTAATGCAGCACCAAATATATTTTTAAATAGATTAGGGAATTGATCAATTTTATTAATCGAAATTGTTTCTTTATCAAGCGGAAAGAAATTAATCAAATCGGGATAAATCTCATTCGGTAGATTATTATTCGAATAATTATAAATTGATCAATTAAATAAAATATCTATCTTCAAAAGTGAAAGAAATTTACTGTCTTTTCTTAATTTCATAAATGAAGATGAAGAATGATAGGGGAGAACGTTTGTTGACGGCAGATGCATCTTTCATTATAAGTGCTTGTTCAAAACTACTGTCAGCCATAAAGACAAAAAGTTGGTAACGATTTCCTCCTGTCATGAAACATGTCATTTCGAAATATTGCATCGCGCCAAGCGTGCACCGTTTTCAATATTGTGACGATCGAAACGCACAAAGTAACAATGTCTGAGCGCGCACACTTGGTTCCTTTTAACCTTTTTACATAAAACCTTCTACAATAAAGACGTCGAACTATCGCACATTTTTCGCTTGTTGTAAAAAAAAGACGATATCACTATCGAAAAAGGAATTCGTGACTTTTCAACCGTAGGCAATAATACCATCCGAAATAAAAATCAAAGAACTATCAATTCTTCCATCTTGATTTTATCAATTGTTTCAAGAAATTTGTTCTCGCAGGATAGCTAAAGAAATCTCATGTCACATCGTGCCTTTCACACTGATTGCACTTCACAGTCACAAAATTCTTTTTTTTTTTTTTCTATAAACATTTTCTGCACTGTTAAATCAACACACGAATCTTTTGTTTGACACAATGCGTTTCGTAGAGAATAGGATTGTCACAATCGTAATTCACGTAGGGGAATCTTAAGCAGTGGTTATAGAGAAAAATTATCCGTCCTTTCTCGCATAGTTTTATGCCGTCACATAGCGAGTGACACACTTTTGCGAGAGGAAGAATTGCCATCATTATCGCCACTGCACGCGGCCACGTCCGTCTTTGTCGCACGTCATTTCGCACATGGATTATCATCGAATCCCTGGCTCGCAGCAATCAGCCAATCTGATCGTAAGGTCGCCTGCGCTTTCGCATCGTTCTGATGATTAGACGAAGAGAAACGCTCGAAAAATCGCAATGCAGTGAAGATACATGAGACGGAGTGGTGAATGAATGAGAATATCAGGATTTATGTAGTCTTGGAAGACGCAAGATGCATCTTTAAGTTCGAACGAAGATTTTTCCACGCGAAAGGAACAGTTTTGCTGAAGTATCTGAAAATTTAGTTAGATATTTAATTAGATATGAAAATATTTAATTAGATATGAAAATAATTTTGTTGGACTATCAAAATATAATTCTGCACACTGAAAAAAAAAATTAAATTTTCATAATTATTTGTTTGAGTGAGTTCTAAATAAATATTTACTAAATATAAACATATATTTATTTGATGCAAAAGCCATTAATTTGATTTAACTATTATTTTTCCATTGAGTAAATATTTACTGTAAATAAATGTTTACTTAGTACTATTCAAAGAAATATATTTTAAGATTTAATAAATTTTCTAAGTGTAAATTCTTCAAACTCAAACATGATGATCAATGCTGCAGAAAATTTTAATACTAGCAACCAACTTGAGCGTCTTACATTATTTTGAAGGTTCAATAAAATTATTTAAATTTGTATCTAACTAAATTTTTAAATATTTTAGCAAAATCATTCAAATTCTTTGCATATATTAAACCTATTCACTTTCTCTATATTCGCGTTCTTTTTTTCTACATTTATATGAAAAAACGCACTGATAAACATTCGATGACAATTTCTGTTTTAATCATTGACATTATCTTTATTGATGGTTGCAGAAGCTTGAATCTTTTTCATCAAAGTTTTTTTATAATTCTTTGGTTTATTATTGCTTTTGATAATATTTTTGAGACTTCCAGGAGTATTATTGCTTTTCTAAATATGAGGAAATACAGTGCACTTTATGATGAATAAAATTTCTTTAATTGTGATTATTCACAATTGAAGTTATAAGGAACATTTTTTTTTTTAAAGCACATTACATAAGAAGGCTTGTAGTATATTGGAGGTAGTCGCCATCTCGTCTTAATGACATGAAATGTAGAAACATCGCGCGACCTGGATTACCTACCGCTAAGTCTTACATTCGATTTAGAGTGTTTACCGCATCTTGAAACTTTCTCTGGTGTTGCTTGCCAACAGCTGTTAAAATGATACGTTATGAGAGAGATTTCGATGTGTTTTAGAATATTAGAACACATTATCTTTTACTGCACGTAGAATGAAATTACGCAAAAAGATGTTATATCAAGTTTTAATTTAGATAGAATTTAATAATAATTTTTGTAAGACATTTTTAAGCAAAGAGAGGATGTTAAATTAACATTTTCATACTCATAGATAGCATCAAATTAGCGTTATTAAAAAATAAATTCCGATTCTCTAAAACATGAAAATATTTAAAATACCCCATGGAAAGAGAATGAATATAGAAAATATTAATGAATAAAGAATGAATAAAGAAAGTATTAATCTCCGAGTTAAAATTATCTTCATTTGTTTTTTTTAGCACGAGTCCTTTCAATGTTCATAAAAATAGATTGCATCTGGCAAATTTCGCAAACGTCAGCAACGGGATGAAAAAGCAAAAGAGGAAGTGTGTTATCCCGAAAACTTTCGGAACAACAATTTCTTGTGTCAGCCCTTCTTGGCGCGCAGCCCCGCGAAGAATATTTGCGACCCTTTCATGGGTGCGCTTACTATCGATCGGGGAGGATATAACGCGTACCAGTCGTCGTTGCCACGAGTCGAGGAATTGCCACGAGAGAGCAAGAGAGAAAGAGAGAGAGAAAGAGGGAGATAGACAGGGTGCCACAAAGACCACCCCTTTCGGACCAACGACTATAAGTACCGGTCGTGCTCGGTTCGCGCGACTCATGTGCGCCCCGTGGTCCCGCCGGCATGGTATCGCTTTCGTGTACGCGGAAACATCATTTGGACTAGGACGCCGAAGTCGTTTCGATCTATGAATAGATCCTCATCCGTTTCCAATCGCGTAACAGTCGTAATCGTTTGTTCGTCGTTCGATCGAGCCGAGGACCGTTGATTCGTCGACGGGAAGCCGACGGTGCGCGACAACACGTGGAACTTCCAACGAGAAGGCGAATGATGACCGCGATTCCGCGGGATCGGCAAGTGGTTCACGAGGAACCATCGTAATGGCTGGACTCCTGACAGCGGAGGATCCGAGTGATCGACCGGGGTAGACTTGGTGCATGATGTCATTTGGGGTCATCGAGGGAAGTCAATCGAAATGAGGAGAAGCAAATCGCGGGGAAGCGTCATCGAGGACATATGCGGATGCTCCGCTTTGTCGTCGATCATTCAGAAGAAAAATCTCAACTCTACCTCGGGTAAGACTAGCAAATAAATTTACGAAGTTGAACCTGAAAGATAAAACCGCTTTTTCGTGATACATGTTTCATTAAATGTGAGATTTCCGTGAAGTTCCTAAACATCCCTGATGTGTTTGATGTCTTTCTTATCAACGTCGTGTGACAGGTCTTTCTTCGATTACAATAATCAAGATAATTATCCAAAATCACATCGAAATTCTCATGAGTGAATGTAAAATTTAAAAAAATACTCTATATAGAATATAATTAATCCGAATGCTGTCTATTTCTATACCAATATGTAGATTAATTTAATTTCAATTTAATTCAGTTGACTATTTATCTTTTTTTTAATTTTAAGAATTCTAATTCTAACAATTGGAAAAAAATAAATAATAAATTAAACTGAGTTAAAATTAATCTTACATTTATGGACCTCCGTCGGCACTGGCGAGCCGTTCAAAATTCAATGATTTGCGATTCGATCGATCGTCATGCACGTGTTCTCCGGACGACGGAAAACTTGACGCGATCGATGATGTGCTCGGCATGCAACCTTGAACGAGAAAAGCGACCTGATCGCTTCCTCTTTCTCGTAATGGAGAACTCTTCGGGACAATACTTGATGGAAATACTTCCAATGTCATCCAGATGTTAGAGAGATTCTTCTTTTATCGGATTTGTTTCTATATTTCTCCTTCTCGTCCTTTTCTCTCTTTGAATTACCTATCATCACACTTTTTTTCATGTCTCCTCGAATGTTATCTTCTTGTTATTTTTAGCATTTATCACATTATTTCATTCCTCTGTTTCTCTTTTCACTCGAGAAAAAGCAGATGTTTTTGAGAACGTACTTTTTTGAGAATGTATTAAGCAAGATAAATTTTAGAGAAAAGAAAGTGAAAGGAAAATCTACGATAAAATTGATCGTCACTACATTGAAAAAATTATTAAACTTCAATAAATATATGTGTTTGAATAGTTCTAAATAAATATTTATTTAATGTAAACATATATCTATTTATTTGATACAAAAACCATTAATTTTATTTAAGTATCATTGTTTTATTGAGTAAATTTATTTGCTGTAAATAAATGTTTATTTAATACTGTTTAAAGAAATATATATCAAGATTTAATAAATTTTTGTTCAATGTACTAAAAAGATGTCATAAAAATTGCACCGTGAAAACTTGAAATTCACTTGAAAATAAGTGTTATAGTTACGCTTTATCTATATTTACTCCGCTCTCATAACTGTCTCGGTTCTAATTGAATTGGTTCTAATTTCTTCGACCTTTCTACTTTCGCAGATTCAGCGAGATACGATACTTCACGTCTTATCTCCTCGGGGTATTTAAGATTTTCTCTCGTAAAGAAAGATCTTGAATCACGATTGACTTGTCGAACAATTGGCGCGTGGCGATATTCCCGCCTCTTTTCTACTTTTCTTCTCTTCTTTCTCGTTCTACGTGCTCTGCCCCCTCCATTGGTCCAGCAGCAGCCACCAGCTGGTTTGTTTCTGGCTGCGTGGACGTCCCCGACCCTTCGTGGAAGCCAGTTTTGAATCTTCGAAGTCAGTCGATAGTCGGTGGCGCTTACGTTTCCTCGATCAAAATCCTTCTTTGATCTCTTCCATCGCCGTGACTTCAGATTTGTCCCTCGCAATTTCTTCGCATGCGATATATATATATATATATATATATATATATATAT
>NW_012130065.1:15108110-15109360 GCF_000143395.1 Atta cephalotes
ATATATATATATATATATATATATATATATATATCGGCCATCATCCGAAGATTCCAAGCGTGGCGAACAATATGAATTACGTGACTTCGAAGCCGTGTCAACAAGCATCGGGCTCGCCTTCTTAGTCGCCCCACTACCTTAGCGGGGTGCCGCTTGCGGTCCCCTTGTCTGGACCAGGCCGACCAGGGACCCTCGGGGCCTCGGCAGGTGTAAGAGTGTTTCCATTCACTGCGAAGTGGCAGCGAGGAAAGTAACGACGAAGACGGTTTTCCTTAGCGAGCGGTGTTTTCAAACGGTAAATTAATGATGATTTACAATTCGACAAGGCCAACCTCGAGATTCTCAAGATTTAAATCTCAAACTTGTTTTCCGCGTTAAAAGAGCTAAAAAAAAGTGGAACTTTAATCTCCGGGGATAAAGTGATGTTTCAATCGCAGAATAATAATTTTATGCGGTAAACATGTGATGAAAAAGTTGAAGGAGTAACGTATAATGTCATTGTGAAAACGTAATTAAAATTGCGGCGAAGTTTCGTTGAATTCGAGAAGAATCCCAAATTTCGGAAGAAGGCACGAAGCTGAATGTCGCTATTATGGTTTTCTTCGGAAGAAAAGAAAAGCTGGAGGATCGGCGATTGCTAGCCAGCATGGATGCCATGAATGGTTCGATAATTCATCAAATCGACAATGGTAAAAGTTTGTCCAATTATCGTGCCGCACATTCATCGATTATACGCAACGCGATACCTCATCTCATCACAGATGAGACACGCGTGATGAATGGTTCCTCGCGCATGTAATAAACGAAAGTGGTTTCTGGCGAAATTGTCTCGTTATGGTTTCCTCGAAATGAAAGAGAAATATTTTTGTACATATGAGTATAATAGGTACGCGCGTTTTTGATAGCGAGGCATATTTCCTCGAACATCCGGTGGAAACGAGCACAAATATTATCGCCGGCCACGTATTTTTAATTTCTTCTTTTCTCATCCCACCCACTCCGTTTACTTTTCCCTTTTATTTTAACGACCGTGGCATAACGGTTACGCTTTTCGGTTGACGACTTTCAACGGTCGCGTTTTCTATCTGCTTGTAAAATTCATCAGCGTGTAGCAATAAGCGAATTCCAGAATTGTGTTTAATGAACTAATTAAATTGGTAATATTATTGAGAGAAAGAGAGAGATGGAGGAATGACGCGTAATAAAAAAATAATAATTTATAATAGCATCTCTATTTAGAATCAATATAA
>NW_012130065.1:15109380-15118416 GCF_000143395.1 Atta cephalotes
ACTATAATTATTATATATATATATATATTTTTATATATATATTGTTTTTATATTTGCGTGATAATATCATATTATTATATATATTGTAATACATTACATATTATTGCTTTTATATTACTTTGATGTCAATGTTAAAACGACAAAAGTAAAAAATATATTCATTTGATTCATGAGCGTGAAAACCAGCAGCGTATTCCATATACGTTGTGTCTCTCGCGTTTCCAACCATGCATCAATGCTTTATAATGGCATACATTTATCATTCATACGCTGCATACTTGGTGCAGGTTATTATTACATAGTCAAATGGCTTTTCATCGAGCATTCTCAAACGCTGAAGCATAATCAATTGACAAGCCGTGTATTTCATAAATCGAAAATGTTGCGTTTCTAAGTGCGAACGAATAGGTCATACATTTTCTAAGTATCTATATTTTCGTTTCGCTCGGCAAATCATAAAAAATGCTAACAAACATTTTCAAATTATGAGTAGGAATAGAGAATATTTGAAGAAGTAGCAGACACATCGCGATCGATAATATCGATCCGCTAACAGGTGAAACTATTCTTAAATGGAACGTGATAATAATGTCTAAGAGGCCTTGAGAAGGCATACCATTGAAGTCGCGAATAGAGCCGATGCTAATTGAATGCTCTTAGATATATTATTGAACAACTATATGCGCTTCGCGAATCTCTTGAGCCTATTCCAAATAAGTCTCAATTCCATTATACTCGCGCACTTATGTCCAGTTTCACATTCATTAAAATGAGTAAAGGTTGATAATTTTTCGACTCTCAAAGAAAGTTACATAATTACTTATTCTTTTAACTCTGTATAGAATATCCTAAAGCTTAAAAATTTCTCGTTTATGAACACATCAATTTTATTTTTTTTAACTAAATAGAAATACTGATATCACGTTGATCAAATTGATCAATTAGTTTTGGATGTTCTTCAGAATTCTTCTGCAGGAACTCTCACGTTATTTGCGCATATTGTTCAGTTTAGAAATTTAATTTGAAGTTTTATCATTTATTTCAACTCTCAGATTGTTGAAAGAAAACAATAAATAATAATAAAACAACCACAGAAAAATACTCAAAGCTCAGGATTGAGAGTCGAGGATCGGGGATCTCGCATGACAGCCTCGGCCACCTGTAGCTGACGATATTGATCAGGCCGAAAGATGGCCACGCCCGGATTCACTCTCGCGTCGCTGCAACCCCCGTGTTAGAATCCCGCTTCTCCCTCGTCACCCTCTTTCAGTCTCTCTTCTCTCTTTCTCCCGACTGTTGCTGCCATTGCACCCGTATGCCGCATGCGGCGATGCGCCATTCCCAGTCCCGGTGAATCCACAATTGATTATGAATAAGTGCGTCGTTACTGTTCCAGCCGCGTTCATGCACGTGCGTGACAACATTGAGGAGTTGGGGAAAGTCGCCGACGATACAGACCTGCTGTTTCTGAAGGGCCTCCTCGACAGCCCGGTCGTCACGTCTCTCGTGAAGGTGAGTAAACCCTATCTCGAAATTGAATCACGGATCCAGTCCAAGAGATTGTTTTGTGGGATTATCTGGATCTCTTTTTGACATTTTCGGTTTTTATTCATCAGTTGATTAGATTAGATTAGATTAGACGAAAATCGTGTAAAGCTCTTTTTCATCGGTGTTGTATTTCTTAATACTAGAATACGAAAGAAGAATATACCAGTTAACAGCTAAAAGTAACATCAATATTATTCTTTAAATTCTTGGAATCTTATTTTAAACAGTGAAAATTGAGCCAAATTTTTAATTTTAAGAGAGATATTTTACTCTTTAGAGTAAGCTTTTACTCTAAAAGTTTTAGAAAGTATAATGTTGCAACAATATAAATGTTAAAATACATGGTGTAACATAATAGTTACATTGTCGAGTACAAAATTATAACATTGATGTTATGTTGTAAATTAATGTCGACTGGATACTTCGGTTGAATTTTTCTCTTCGTAAATCTGAAGTTTGTTTCTTTTCTTTTAACGTTTTATTTTTATCACTTGGCTTCGGATACAAGAAATTCTAACAGGAAACAGTACCGATTTTATTTGCAATTTTCTTTACAACGTGAACAGGTCGTAAATGCGCGAGTGGATATCATTTCGATCCACGCACATTACGCGCACAGCTTTAAATGTCTGTCCGTGTGCTCTTCAAACTCTTTTGTTTACTATAACCGTGGAAATTTATGAGGGACACGTGGATCTATCTGCGGTTTTCAACGTCTATATCTTTTTGATTTGTTGTATCGATAAATGAAAAAAAAATCAAAAAAGATTCACGCGAGTATTCTGGCCGTCTGCCCTAACAATCCATGTCGTTGAACCGTCCTGCGTGAACGTGTTCGCCACGTTAATGGAATCGATCATTTAGAATGGCGAACGCGACAACCGAAATAAACCAGCCGAGTTAAATCCGGGAATATTTTCATGTACGACTATATGGAGTGTAGTGCACGATTTTACAGAGAGAAAATGTGCAGTTCTCTAATTTCTAAATATAGTTTGAAATCTAGGTTTGGGCAGCCTCTGCGAGGAGCGGGACAGTAACTAATTATAGAACAGTAACATTTTGATCATTTATACTTATCGCCTATTCTTACTTTAGTATCAACATGATAATACATAAATTTAACTCGATACACGGAAAGAATGATGATCTGCTGAAGTATCTACACTGAAAAAAATTTCTGGTTGAAAATGGACGAATCAGAATTTTCTGGTCTTAAATTTATTAGAATTCTAGTTGAAATAATTAATTTTCTGGTAAAATCTACTATAATTCTTATTTATGCCAGAATAATTATATTAATCAAAAAATTCTAGTTATCTCAACTAGAATTCTAATAGATTTAACCAGAAAATTCTGATTCGTCCATTTTCCACCAGAATTGCTATTTAATCCAACAAGACTATTTTTCTCAGTGTAAGAATTTAGCTAGATACATATCCGAAAATATTTTATTGGACTATTAAAATAATTTTGTAGGAATTTCAAGCGTAATGAGCAATACTTCAAAAAGTTTTAACATTCTAGTATACATAATTATTTTGATGTTCCAACAAAATTATTTCTAGATTTGTATCTAGCTAAAATTTTAGATATTTCACAAACTGTTTTTTCTATGAATATTTATTCGCTGTGGAAGAATCTCTTCATTGCGATTTATTATACATTCATTGGAACTATAATTCAGCAGTTTTAAAAATTTCTTATAATATTTCTGAATTAAATATTGCTTTAATGAACTGGGCACGTCAGATATGCAAAATTTTAATAGATTACATTTTACGTTTATGGTTTGGCTTTAGAGGATAGTATCACCTCGCTAGAATATGATTGAGTCACTCTTTTGGCGAAGATCGCGACGGAGCCCGAAGCTCGTTCATCACTCAGCATGAAGAAAAAGAAGGAATTTCGGGAACATAACCGCGTGCCAGCACGTTAGTTTTATTTCTCTTCCTCACCCCTCTTTCTCTCTCTCTCTCTCTCTCTCTCTCTCTCTCTCTCACACTCTTTCTCTTTCTCTCTACGTGCCTTCACATGTCTGCATCATATGCTCGTAACATCCACGCGACACCCACGCTATTTCGGTCGCGACACACTTCCCGTGATCGCGAAGAGAACCGCGAAAAGAGATGGCCTTCAACAAGAATATTACTAGCTAAAAAAACATTGTTATACGATGTATACGTTCTGACTATTCGATCCATGATTGATTATATTTTTCCCCTTTTCCGGCGATGTTTTATATTGAACAAGAGTCTTTTCAGTCTCCCTCATGACATATGTACGTTTTCCCCTCGGCCAAGAACCGGGGACCTACATTCCAGTAATTTTCTACCAGACAAGCAGGTATAACACGTGAATAACAGCAGAGAACGTCCGGTACCAAGAAGCCGTTAAAGAGTCGGCTCACGTCTTTCGCCTTTTACGCCGAATGAGCCAACAGTGGAAAGTGCTGACGACTAAAGTGTTCATGCTTTATGGAAAATTCGAAAAATCTCAAAGAGAACGTTTAATGAAGATCCGGATAATTGGAATTATTGAGAAACAAGAAAGAGAAAGAAAAGAATTCACACCATACGAAGAAAAATGTAAAGTAATATGTGCTAGAATGTTAGTAATTTGTATGGGATTGACAGGTCCACTTATGCAAAATTTAGTTTATTTTTCTGATAAATGAGCGATCGTTGTTTAGTCATATTGCACTGAGAGAAAAGAAATAGTTCTGATAACTATAAATTGACAAATCTAAAACTTAATAAATACCTGCAACTAGTTTTATAAAATAAGAACCAAAATAGTAATGAATATTATAAAAATAAACAAATGGCAAACAAACAATTGAAAATCGGCACAGTGAACAGTGCATAATTTAGCTTTAAAAAAGTTTTATCTTACTCTTTATAATAAAATTGTATGTTTCAGGTGTTCTAGCCTTTTTCAGCAAGTAGAAACTCTTATAAAAGATCCATGTAGACTTGTTACAACAGGTGATGTTAATCAGATCATAATTATTGTGCAGTAATCATTCCTCTATTAAAGAGACAAGCTCATCAGTTACAAGGCTGAATGATAATAAATGACTAAAATCACGTTTGTCGTTTGTTTACATTTTTGAATTTGTTATCTCGGGAATTTTAATTTTGTTTCCATTTTATAAAAATATAATATAATACTATAAAAATATAGTATTCAACTACTAGTTTTTATTACTTTGTAAAACTAGTTGCAGATTAAATTTTAGAATAGTCAATTTGTGGTTGCTAGAACTATTTTTTTCTCTCAGTATGTAAGGTAATTTTTTATATTTCGTAAAATAAATCTATAACCATACATCTCAATTGAATTTATTTATTATCGCAAAGTATTTTTGTCTTAATGCTGATTTGACTTTACTGCACAGTGGAGAATACAAATGTATAAAGTCTTGAGAATTGTTCGTGCCTATAGTCTTGAGAATGATAGTCTTGAGTATGATTTACTTTCTGTAAGATACTTAAATGAATTTATTATAATTGTAACGTATCTTACATCTCCGGTATTCTTTCAGCCAAGTAAAGTTCGTTATAAGCTCGGCAAAAGTAGCCAGAATATTTTTACTGGTCTGGTAAGACAAAAATTACTCAACTATTTTCTCCATCACTTCTCCGTGCCAAACTTTTCAAAGCTAATAATTACCTGAACAAGTAACCTCATGCTGCATCCCATGGGAAAAATTATAATCCGCGTGCGACGAGTTACGAGGCATGAGAGAGGGGATTGAGATTTACTGTCACATTCAATTGGCCAAATTGCTATCTTTCTCTCCTTAATAATAATTACGGATAATTGGCTGTGACCCTGCGGGACCTCTTGATTGGGCGTAGGTCATAGGCGCCTCCGAGTTGTGGAATCATCACTCGTGCATGTCGCAGAAATCCAGGCGCGAGCATGCGTGTCGCGACGGTAACATGTTTTGTAAGTCCGTAGCGTGTACAACGAGACGATATGTAATTTCAGTCGGTGAGTTGGCTTTGTGATCGCGTACAGGAGGAAGTAGGAGAGACACACACGCGGCATGCGTGTCGATTCATGTGTGTAGGTGACAGGACTGTAAGTTAGCCTCCATCGTGGCTCTTATCAGACGTGTATATATATATATATATTTTTTATCTCGCACTTGCCTCAGGTGAAGTTTCCCACGTAACTGAATCCGCTATTTCGACTCTTGCATAGAATTATTTTTAACTTTTAACGAAAGACTGATTCTCTTTTCTTGATGCGAATACAGATAATGATAGATACCGATTTTGCTGATCGTTAGTATTCAGTTACTGAACGCGCAATTACATCACTTGACTAACGTTATTTATAACTCGATTTGAACTGCTGAGTCTTCAAAACGGTGACACATTTAATAATGGAGCGTTCAAGTGTGCTCGATTGTTAAATGACTATGCAATCTGTCTATCTATGAGCAATTTGTTTTTAAAATTGGAAGCTTTACAACTAGTTGAAAATATATTGTCATTCCACCTATCGTATAATTTAGAATAATTAGTTCGAATGTGAAGTATGTTTTTCTTAAATTCCTGAAATAACCGAATATTTTTCGTTTACAAAACAAACAATTGAAACGAATGTGACTGATAAGTCTCCACCGACGTGATGAGATTCTTTATTACGAACTTCTATCTGTCCTACAATCTTTAACCATTTTCGAGAAAAAAATTATATCGAAGAGAAGTATCGATATCGATTGCAGCTATTCTTTTTAAATGGGATGACTTCTAAATATTAGAAACCTTATAAGTCTGGTTAAAGCAGATCAGTCTAATTGATTGCTGTTTACATTGGAAAAAATACTAAATTTTTATAAATATTCGTTTGAATAGTTCTAAGTAAATATTTACTGAAAGTAAAAGAATATATTTATTTGATACAAAAGCCATTAATTTTATTTGATTATCATCTTTTTATTCAGTAGATACTTATTTATTGTAAATAAATGTTTACTTAGTAGTAGATATTATTCAAAGAAAGAATTTATTAAGATTTAATAAATTTAATAAATTTTTAGTATATGTTTTATTTGGTATATAGTTTAAATAATTTCATACATTTTCGGAAAATAAGAAAAAGAAAGAAAGAAAAGAAATAGATAACTTATTTATTCGCCATTTTTTATCTACTTTGACCAAACTCTTATTATATAAGATCTCTAATAAACGTAACAATGACAAGCCTCTCACTTGTGTCAATAGTGTTTTCTAAGTGAAAAACGATAAATACACGGATATTTCATATTCATATTTCTTCATGTTAATGAAAGCTATTTATTTTAGAGTCATGGCACACAAAAAAAATTTAAACAGTAAAACGTAAAGCAGAATTGGCCAATCACAATAGAGAGCCGTAAAGCCATAATGTAAGCAGTAGCAAATTCAACATGCTTTCTTTACTTATATTTTACTGCTTAATTTTTTTGTGTATCATGGCTCTTACATGCATTTCCTAATTCCGAAACGTTCTCGCGTCCACTGAAAGAGTTTTACTGTGTATCTTCTGGATTATAAAACTGTGTCAATGAACTAACACACGATAGCTGATGTCATATTCTCCATTTGAAGTAGACCTAACTTTGATGGGTTCGTAATTAATGAGCTCAGGTAGAAACGAGGAATACGCGAAAATAATAAAGTCAATAAGGAATATGTTGTCTTTAAACTGTGAAAACCTCCGAAAGAAGTGATGCTTGAAACCAGAGACGTACTCCGCTCCGTTTTGTGACGACCTTGAAACAGTGGTACCCGGACAAACAAGCTACGCTCCTGAAGCGAACGTAGCGGAGTGTTGCATGCCAGGAGAAGGAAGGGCCCCCACCTGTTTCAGAAACGGCAGGCGACTCGCCTGAACGGGCTGCTTACGCGGAGGGAGGTCAGACGACGTCAGTAGGCGCGGCAGAGTTTTCTAACTTGCTGCTTATACGATAGTGTCGCGTGACGTGAAGAACCCGAGCATCACCCTCATCAGCATCCTGTGTAGTCACTTTTACCGCCCCGTGCGACAGATCTGGTTTCCCTCCGTTTGAGAACCGAGTTCTCCCTCGCCGATCGATACGACTACGAGGGCACCGACCACGATCAGTTAAAGCCGCTTAGCTTCACCAGTTCGCACGGAGCACTGCGTCGCGACTCTTTCTTCAGGTGAGGTTTCTTCATCATTTCTCGAGGAAAGCGTATATCTCGATGAGAAAGACGTCTGCCTAAGTGAGCAGAAGATCATCTTTAATCTCGCGTTGCTCAACTTCCATGAGTGGAACATACTCATTTCAGTTATTTTCGGAAAGGTGCAACTGAAAAACATGAAAGTACCGTTAGTGACGCGATTGGGGCAAGGTTCAGATGTGCAATAATGATGGAGTGATCAAAAGACAGCCGGTGGGACACCATATGGCTCTATCCGCAGTCGCCAGTGAACCGGGATAAACCCGATAGAAAGGAATATCGAGAGAAAACTGGCTGCATTCGATGGTGAGAGAATCGACTCGCCTGATGAGATTCTGAAGAGAAACGGGAGGATTTGCTCACTTTGCCATAACTTTACTAATCGTTCTTACCGCGATTCGCATAGCGAGGTGCAGCTTTTTTTACGGAGATCATTCGCAGATCTCTTGAACGCTCTGTTCTCTTTGAGAAAAGAAACGAGTTCTGAGCGATTCGTCTCGCAAAGGATCTCTGCAGCGAAGCAGATAAATAAATGCCGCGGCTTTATAGTCCATAAACACAAGATGTGCGGCGCGCCTTGGACGCAACCTCCGGTAAATCTTGCGCCTCTCCTGATGCAATCAGATATAACACTCGGCGTACGGGGAGTCCGTTCGAAATAAACGGTACGAGAAAATGACCGCGGCGGACTTGATGACCCGCGACGAAGTACGTCGATAAATCTTGCGCGATGGACGTCGATTTACAGATTTTCGCGTTTGAATTTCGCGAGCACGTGGGCGCGCGCGTTGAGCAAACAAGTCGAACAAACAGGAAGCTTGACGTTGAAAAATTTCCGGAGGAAAGTCGCCGTTCCTCGTAGATCGTTAATCATTGGGAGAAATTCACAATGCGCTGATTCCGCAATGCGCCTCGCGAAAGCACGTACGATGAGGAAACTCTCGTTTGACCGGTAAAGCGCGCGTGTGTATAATGATCGTTGTAGTTCACGATTCTCGAGAGAAAATAATTTAGTGATGATTCATCGACTTACAACGACAATCTGCATTTATGCGTCATTGTATTATGCACCATAATTGCAGAATAATCAGAAAAAGATTTACGGATTTACATCGACCATTTTCTGTTTATTTTTATAACATCATCATCATCATCATCATCATCATCATCATCATCATCATCATCATCATCATCATCATCATCATCATCATCATCATCATCATCATCATCATCATCATCATCGTCATCATTCTGTGTATTATTCTTTGTGTGATCTTTGTAATTT
>NW_012130065.1:15118436-15150170 GCF_000143395.1 Atta cephalotes
CATCATCATCATCATCATCATCATCATCATCATCATCATCATCATCATCATCATCATCATCATCATCATCATCATCATCATCATCATCATCATCATCATCGTCATCATTCTGTGTATATTCTTTGTGTGGATCTTGATTTCTTTATTATTTTCTAAATTCTTTAAAGTGTAATTTCTAAAGAGTGAAAATTGAAAATTGAAGTCTTGAAAAAGAGTTTAATTTTTAATCTTTAAGAGTGATGAGCTTTCTATTCCATTTCTTAAGATTTAAGAAATTGACTAATAATCATTATTCTTCTCACATTCGAATGTGATTGATCAATTCCTTACGGTTTAAGATTTAAAGTTTAGATAATGGCTTATTGTAGAAAGCCCATGAGATTTCACTCTTCAAAGTAAGAGTCTCTCTAAAAATTTTAGAGTATATATAGTTAATTATGTAATTTTAATAATGTTTTAGTAATGTTTGAAAGAGTTGTAAACTTCAACTTTTATAGATTGTAAATTTCTTTTAAGAATCTCTCGTTATGTTTAAAAAAAAACAATACATTTAAGATGTATTAAAAGAGTCAGTTTATTAAGATTGTCTGGGATATTGGGAAATGCGCCATTTCAAACGTCGAACGAGTCGGAATGGCCTACTTTCCCAATTGCTCGTTCATTGTAAACTCTGAACTCCGCTCCGGGTAGGGTGGGACTAAATGTCTTTCGTGTCGATTAAATTAACTTTAATCCGATTGAATTCCGTTAGCATTCACATCATTGCATGTCAGTGAGCTTTAACAACGCGTTAATAGCCGGATTTTTTCCAATGTATCTCATCATTTCTTATGCAGCCTGTAATTTCTTATACAAACCTTCTATCATTCTCAACTGTACGTTTCAAGAAATATTTCTCTCTTCAAACGAAAATTACAAGTTGTATTTAAAGAAATCTGTTGATTTAACGTAGTTTCTTTATTTGCTTCTCTTTCTGACTGAAACAAAAATGTAGATGGATTTAACGCGGAAACTTGTTTCAATTTCGAGCAACAATAAAAGCTACTAAATAAATTATTATTACATTTTTACGGAAAAGATAGTTTTGTTAAAATATTTAAAAATTTAATTAGACACACACACACGCACACACACGCGCGCGCGCGCGCGCACACAAAATCTGAAAATAATTCTATTTGAGCATCAAAATAATTAGGATGCTTAAACTGGATGCTAAAATGTCAAAACTTTTTACAGCATTGCTCATTATGCTTGAGATTCCTACAATTATTTAATAATTATTTTAATAATTTAACAAAATTATTTTCGAATTATTTTAGCTAAATTTTTAGCTTATAAATTTTTAGACTTAAGCAAATTCGTTCTTTCCATGTTTTCTTCTGAAAGAATATGAAATAAAACAAGTAATTGCGAATCTACAGACAATTCGAAATAAAGATTTAAAAAATGTTTAAAAATAAAGAAAAGAAATAAGGAACGTTTTAACCGATGTAATATGATCCAAAAAGAAACATTGTTAAATAATTGTGAAAATATCAATCGCATCAGCGGGACGCTGAGGGAGGATATGAATTGTGGAGGAGTAACATTTCTAAACCTCGTGAGAAAAACCAGTTTTTCAGGTCCAGATTTTAAATCTTCGGTCTTTGTTTGCGTGCCAGGTGCAGGAGCGTCTCGAAGATCCGCCGGTGCCTGTAGAGCCAGTATGCTCATCCGTCTGTGACATCGTCGACGAGGTGTGCCACGCCTTCCAATCTTCCAAGGATTTCTACGTTAAAGAGTTAGTGAATCTTCTCGATAACGTACACCTAAGGGCGCTCCTGGAGACACACGACGCGGTCGTAGAACGTAGGGAAGCACCTTCCAAACCGCCTGATCCGCTCGTGTTAACGATGCCAACGAATAAAAAAGAAGCAATGCCTATCAGGGTCGTGGGCCTTCGGAGGCAACCGGATGAACCTCTGGTAAGGCTATACTGTAAAGGCTAAACAAGGCTACATAGTAGAAATAACTCTGTCGGAAAATAAACGAAACTTGTATTATTTAATATTGAAGAAAAAATAGTTCATTAATTCTAATTTTGATTAGTCCGTTCGAAGATTCTTTTCTCTTCTTTCCGTTCAACTTAAAAACGTAATTATTGTAGTTATTCAATGAGATTATTTGATACTGCGACATGTAAACTAAGTTTAAAATCTAAAGTGAGATTGGAAAAGTTTATCGCGAGAGAAGCTTCCCCTTCGCGAATTAGTCCGCCAGATTCGCCCGAAAAGAAAATGTTGCAATTCGTAAATAAGTACGAATATTTATTTCTCTGATATGCCACGTATTTCGGTGATTTTCTGGTACTACGCGTTTCTTTAAGGTATTCAAAAACGCCGAAATATGACTAGCAATTTTCGGCGTTGCATTTAAGGCATTATTGACCGTTACGCGAGGAAGACTCCAATGTCGCAAGTGAAATACGCCTCAATTCGATATAATTAGACAAGAGTGAGACGTTATTTTTATATCTGTATTTTTCTAGGGTCTGACAGTGCAAGTGGATGAAGCTGGAAATATGATCATCGCTAGAATCCTTGGTGGTAGCACGGCGGCTCGTCAAGAACTTCTAAAGACCGGCGAGGTAATACTCGAAGTGAACGGCAAGAGAGTTCGAAACCCTGAAGAACTCCAACAGGCAATTCAGGATGCTAAGGAGAATCTATCCTTGAAATTGGCTCCAGGCATCGCATTGGAAACAAACCAACCTCTCAAGTCCACGGTGAGTTACAAGCTGTTTTTCCATCTCGATGCCTCTGGTAACAACTATGTTCTCCTTCCTTACGATGCTCATTCAAGCGCAAAGAATACGACGTCGGCGTCGTAATCGCAGAGCAATGAAAATTTATAATAATTTCGTCAAGCTGCCGCTTTAATTTGATTTATCAATTTGATTTATCATTGCAGTGTTACATGAGGGCCCTCTTCGATTATGATCCCTCGGAGGACACGCTTCTGCCTTGCCGAGAAATCGGTCTACCTTTCCAGAAGGGCGATATCCTTCAGATTGTTGACCAGGCTGATCCGAATTGGTGGCAGGCGAGAAGAGTAGAGGGCGAGAATCTTGGATCGCCCGGACTGATACCCTCATTGGAACTGGAAGAGCGCAGAAAGGCATTCGTATCCCCTGAAGCCGATTTCGTTCACAAAATCAGCATCTGCGGTACTAGGATATCTAAGAAGAAGAAAAGAAAAATGTATCAATCCAAATCGAACGGCGAGTTTGATAGTGCCGAATTGCTTCTTTACGAGGAAGTTGCTCGGATGCCACCGTTTCGACGCAAAACTTTGGCTCTAGTCGGGCCACGCGGCGTAGGTCGTCGGACTCTGAAGAACAGGCTGATCAATAGTGATCCCGAAAAATTTGGCACTATCGTACCCTGTAAGAAATATTTAATTAATTCATATTTCATTAATCGATATTGGTAACTTGATTATCGATACTGAGCGAATATAATCTCTTTGCAGACACATCGAGACCGCCTAGAGTTCTCGAAGAAGACGGCAAGAGTTACTGGTTTACCGATCGCCAGTCCATGGAGATCGATATCAAGGAACACAGGTTCCTAGAACATGGTGAACACGGTGGACATTTATATGGCACGAAATTGGACTCGGTACGAGAACTGATCAGAGCCGGCAAGATGTGCGTGCTAGATTGCAGTCCAGCTGCACTCAAAATCCTTCATAACAGCACCGAATTTATGCCTTATGTCATATTCATCGCCGCGCCCGGGATGGAGCAGCTGAAGTGTTTATACGATCTCGGGAGATCGACTGGTGCCAGCAGTCGAAATCTAACGGTATTCTTATCCAAAGTTTGCTCTTATATTTTCATAAAAATTGTCTTTCCCTATATCTCAAATCTCTACATTCTCTTTAGAGTTCCTCCTCGATTTCATGCTAGCAATCTATATGCGACAACTTATTTATTTCATTGTTTATTTTATTTTTATTCCATTACTTTAGTTAATTGTTGTATAAATTTGATGTTGGCTTTGCTAGTTCGACCGCCAGAGTTCCATCAGGTACAGCTCGAGAAGAGCCAGGACATTGGAATCTCTCGCATCTTTATATGAGGTTTGTATCGCATGATTCGTATTGTTTTATTATATTATTATGCAGCATGTATTTACAGCAATCTGGAATGTCACAAAATTATTAATAGTTACGATTTAATTACGTATTTTAATATTTCTCTCTTTTTAGCACGATATTCTTTTATTTTAATTCATAGAATAGAGTTCTTCAATGCTTAATCATAGGAACCATGAAAATATAATATCTTTCTCTTAACAAGTCTTCGTATCTTTATACATAAATGTCAAATAACTTTAAACTTTTTTTACAACCTGCGAAATTAAAGCTATGTTGATGATCTCGTCTAAAATGCATCTTACACGCTTTTATCATGAATTAATTAGAAAAGAAATATTTTATATAATAGGATATTGTGAAAATAAGAAATTGATTGATGCTCCATTTCACAGGAGGACGATTTAAAATCTACGTTGGAGGAATCTGCGGCCCTGCAGAGAGCCTATGAAAAATACATCGATCAAGTGATTGTAAATGAAGACTTTGACAATACATTCAGGCAAGTGATCGCAGCTTTAGATGCCTTAGCCACAGAGCATCAGTGGGTGCCGGTCAATTGGATCTACTAATTAAGTTCTGAAATCAGTGTTCGACATCGAAAGACTCGAGAGTCAAGGGTTGGAAATTTTAGTGCGAATAAAAGAAAAATTGTTTATTACTGCCCACATCACGTACGAAAATACGAGATTACGAGAAGTGGTATTCAGAATCAGACTTCGTTTTTGTCGCGCGGCTAGGAAAACGCAAAGCACGTGTAATCAGAGTACAAAGAATGCTACGAATATCTCACGCCGCGAAGCGATCGACGCATTACTTACACAACGTTGTCGCGACGTTGTCGCGTAAAAAGCGCGATCAAGAATCTCATTATTATCGTTTATCATAATTAAATATAGCGTTTATGTTAGTTTGTTATAGATTTACAAACGACCCGTTTTGCGTATGGAATCTCATTAAAAATCCTTATTTCACACATTATATATTAAATCATAATATATAGACTTTCCATACAGCACAAAATTTGCAGCAATATTGCTGCAAAATCTCTGAAATATTGCTGCAACATGCAATATTGCAACTTTTGTACAACTTTGTGCTATAGGAATTGCAGAGAATCGCGAATCTTCTCAATAATAATATGTGAGACTGGTTATACTCAAAAAGTGAGTACTTTTTTACAATGAAAAATCACATCATATCGCACGCTACATTTTTACTGCCAATCTCGACAACGACTGTAGAAGCAATTCGGGTCGATTGATGTGTTAGACAGACCGCCGTCCAGTTAATTTTAGTGTATTTTTAATTTAATTAACGATAACTGCGTACATATATACGATCATTTATACCTATTCGCGACTCCGCTATACACCTTTCTCGTGAATTCTGTTTCGTGTTTCATTTTGCTATTCGTGCACGCTAAAGTAATATTCCTGGCATGGAGTGCCTTAATAACGCGAAGATTATAGGCAGTATTCATATTCGGTTCTTATATTTTAAGATCGTCTTAAGATGCTAATATGATTATCTGATTGGTTCATGACATCTTAAGACTGTGACGTACTTAAGACGGTCCTAAGGTTCGATTGTGAATATCAGCCTACAATTGATTTAATGCGAAGATCTATTATGTCGACTTGACAGACTCATCTTGCATTCGGATTTCATGATGGATAAAAACTAACCATTGCCTTTTTTCTAACGTCTCCGACGGACAGTCGCATGTTCACGCATATGCATCCATACGTATACACATTCGAATTTTTTAATTCACACATGCATCTTAAAAAAAAATACATATACTTATAGGTTAAAAGAGTTGCTTTATACACAAAATACAACTATAAATATATCTGTATATTAAATCGAGACACCTGTCCCGAAGAGCAACGTGATGCACGATGTGGAATAAAGTTTATCGAGTATTTGTTACGGATTAGAATTGTGCAACGAATGAATTATTATTTCAGTATTCCTATCCTCGCTCCTTTTTCAGAATTCTGCGAAAGGACGTTTAAACCGAAAATGTTACTAACGATAGATATAAGGATTTAATAAATTTTTATCATCAAATTATAAATTGAAAATATGTAATTAAGAAAAACAATCATTTTTATATATTATATTCTCTTCTTTTCTTTTTAATACAAATCTGTATCAGATTTTTCTCATATATGTAAAAATTAAAACAGATAAAAATAAAAATCTCAGGGAAATTAATTTTTTTTAGAAATAATATCTAATATTTATTTAAAAGAATATATGAAGAACGTTCTTTATAAACTTTTGTAAATAAATTTATGCATCATAAGCACTGTTATAGTAACATCTATACAATATTTTATTTTTATTATTTGTTATTATTTGAAACGATTGAAAATAAAAGTCTCAAGGAAATTAATCTCTCTCATAAACATTATTTATTTATTATTATAAAGGAATATACAGGAAGCATGTTTAATGATCGAAATAAATTTATATTTGCGTTATAAACTTTCATAATGGTACATATAACATTTTTATTTCATAAAAGTAATTAAAAATTCCTTTAATCTTTTATTTATGAAACTTAATCTTTTAAAAATATATTAATTTTCACCAATGATTAACATTACAGAAATAATGAACTCGTGATGAAAATAAAAAACGACTATCAAATGTTATTGATGTTATCATTTAAATAAATTAAATAAATGGAGAAAGATTTTTCTCAGTGCGAAAGTGGCGGTCTCGAAATTATAAGGCCGGTTCCTTTTATTTACACTGTATGTGAAATTCCTCGTTCTTCTCTCTTCTTCTAATGCGCGGATACATATCTGTCTTTTTTGTAAGTGCAGCAGATGTGTACGAAAACGGATCAAACGGGGCCTACCGGCCTACCGGCTGATCGGCCAATGGCAGCGTATTATCTGCCACGTTTCAAGGTGGCAGAGTGGCTTGTCATAAACTCATGACACGTACGTGTCCTGCGAGAAAACCCTCGGGCCGCTGTAAGCGATCGCCGCGTACTATCCCCTCGCCGTCGTCGGGAAGATGCAGATGTTACGACAACTGGACGTGCACCCGAAGGTGCGCGAGGAGGCAGATATCCTCGTGAGGACTTTCAGCGGTGCTATCGGTAAACACAGTGTATTCTGTTGCGATATCGAACAACGACGACGATAATCATCCGTCGCCGGCGAAAATGAAATCTGGAGAACCGCCACGAAGATCGAATGTGTCGTTTACGTTCTGCACTAAATAGTGTTGCTTGGTGTGAGGCGAAATGATACGAGCGATTAACCTCCTAGAATTTTTCTGCTCTCTGTTGACTCACTAAAATACTCGACTGAAATTTTTTTATGAATTACAATATATTCCATTAAAATATTTTATCCGGATCATCCAACATTTTAATTCGTGTCCTGTAATATTCATATAAATGTTTATTTTGTTTCTCTACATGTTTCTTGATGTTGTTAATAAAATTATTTGTTTACACTTGGCTGATAGTAAATAAAGCGCAATTTGACATATATTATGCTTGATAAGATGCCTGTATTTTTTTAGCTGACTGTTTTTTAACTTTTGCAGTTCATCTTTCTTCCTTTTCTCTTTAGGAGAAAAGAAGAAGAAGAAGATGAACTAATGCAAAAATTCATTTAAAAAGAACAAGCTTAAGAACCTAAGAATTGATCTCATGTTACACCAATGCAAATGATGAAATAATGCCTTTTCAGTTACAATCATTAGTACAATCATCATGGGCATACTATTTTTGTCAGAGGTAAACTATTATCTTACACCAACTATGAACGAGGAATTATTTGTAGACACATCCAGAGGTTCTAAATTGAGAATCAACTTGGATATAATAGTTCCCGCTATATCTTGTGATCGTAAGTATAAATTGCACCGGTACATAGGCGAAGAATGATATCAGTCTCAGTCATTTCAGTGTTTTGCAGTTTTATCGTTAGATGCTATGGATACAACGGGTGAACAGCATTTGCACATAGAGCACAATATTTTTAAGAGACGGTTAGACTTGAACGGTAACCCTATAGAAGATCCACAAAGGACAAGTAAGCATAATATTCTTTACAATATATACAATACCAACTAAAATATATACAATGCCATATAAAAAAATGTTTTATTATAGATATTACAGATGCAAAGGCCATGAGTAAAACTACAGAGAAGGTAATGCAAGATTTCTATAGGTATCTTCTAACTGAAATTTCCATTTGGAAATTAGTTGTTATTAGATAGAATTTTTACAGGCAGTGGAGATCGGTTCTACTACAGAACTCTGTGGAGATTGCTATGGAGCAGCCACAGACACTATGAAGTAAGATCCCATTTTTATTAGGAAGTGAAAGTATAATATACTGAAGTATAATTCTATTAGTATTCTATTTGCAGTAGAGTTTATTCATAAGATTAATCTACAATGCTCTTTGCTTCCTGTTCCCTATTTTTTTTATCCATTTTTATCTCTTTACTTCTTATCCTGTTTCTTCTATTTTATAATCAGGATAGCAATCATGAAACTTTCCATAGGACATATATACGAACATACATACATAAAAATTTTCACTTTTCACGTTTCTGTTCTAGCGAAAAAGTTACTTGATCGCTACTTTACGCACCTATCATGGAACAAAATCGGAATGGATTCCGATCGGAATCCATTTCGATTTTGTTTCATGATAGATGCCCAGAAAAGAAATTGATAAAGTTGGAAGAGATAAAAAAAAATGATTATCGATAAAAGTCGCAAAGAGAAAAAAAGGAAAGAGGTAAAAAATAATAAAAAATAAGAAACAAGCAAACAGTACATTGTAGATTACATTAGTTGTTCTTTTTAGTTGAACTTCTTTCAGTTTACTCTCTAAATTCTTTGAAAATCTCACTTTAAAGAGTGAAATTCACTCTAAAAGTTTTAAATAATATTTTTTCTTTTTCTATTAAGAAGATGAAATCTATCAAACCTACATTTTATAAAATTTCATTTGTTCACAGATGTTGCAATACCTGCGAGGATGTATGGGAGGCTTATAGACGAAAAAAGTGGGCTCCGCCGGATCCGGCTGAGGTTAAACAGTGTCAAAATGACAAATCCATGGATAAACTCAAGCATGCCTTCACGCAAGGCTGTCAGATCTATGGTTATATGGAAGTGAATAGAGTCGGTGGTAGTTTTCACATCGCGCCAGGCGCCAGCTTTTCGGTCAATCACGTTCATGGTGAGCTAATAAAATTCAAGTTTTTTTAAAACAATATTTCTAGTATCATGCTTTTATAAGCTCGTTCTTTGATGCCACAGTGCACGACGTTCAGCCTTACACTTCATCCCATTTCAATATGACGCACAAGATTAGACATTTAAGTTTTGGGCTTAACATCCCAGGGAAAACAAATCCTATGGATGGCATGACAGTGGTCGACATGGATGGTATGTCCTTGAAATCCTTAATTCTATTTTTATTAAAGACTTAATAACTCGCGCTTACAATACAAACAGTGCAACGAAAAAAATAGGCTGCGAGATACTCAATAACATAGCTCCATTCACGTTGACTCGTGTATTAACATCGTATCCCTGTTCCGATAGCCATGAATGTGCCAAATGTGCCGCCACCTTGAAGCATTACCTTGCCAACGCTGTTTAACAATTCTCTTCCCCTTAGTCCATATCTGAAAAAAGTTTCATAATTATATTCAAATTTTCTAATGCGTATGTACCAGTATTTTCTTCATGCATTTTAAATACCTAAGAGCAGAAAATCCTCCAAAGAGCGCACCAGAGGCCATTCCTACGCAAAATCCAATTGTGAAACCTAATTTCATTCTATCGAAACAAGTTGGTCCTTGTTGGTAGGCTCCTCCAGGTACTACTGGCATCATACAGCCTACAAAACAGTTGTAGTGCCACTATTTGTTTCACTTTCCATAAACTATCTTTTTTTATAGCTTTTGATCTTAAGTAACAATAACTTCAAAATAAAGAGAGAATTTAATAAACTGAACACTTTTCTTGAACAGCTTTGCGAGTTTTTCATTTATGATAAATAGAAAAATTCTTCAAATTTTGAATAGAATTAAATATTTTTGTGGAGTTTATATTGATACATACAAGGTTTATTGTGCACACACTTACTGTTAAAGTGTCTGTTACGTAATCTTGTGGCGTGCGCGGTCGATCGAGAGTGATATTATTCTTACTTTTCAATTTTATGTTTGATCGTAATTTTTGCAATTGCCGGAATTTCTCAATGCATTGCAGAATTACAATATCGAGAAGACGGCCATGATGGTTTTGCAACGTGATCGAAAAGACAGTTGCGCCGTCTGCTGTTTTCATTTCGTCTGTACCGTCATCCGTGGCGGGAAATTTCAATTACATATCAATGAAACACGTATATAAATTTTGTTTTTGGAAAAAACTTAAATTGATATTTGTTCTTATTTTAAGGCCGTCTTAATATTAATAAGCGATTTTGGTTGATATTCATATTTGATTCTTATATTTAAGACTGTCTTAAGACTGTCTTAAGATGTCAAGAACTAGTCAGAACTGTATTAGCATCTTAAAAAATGTCTTAAGAATTACTTAAAATGATTTCAAAATATGATTGACGATTTTGAGACTGAGATATTTAAAATGGCCTTAAATATCTAGAGACACAGGTAGTGTCTCGGCGCTAAGCATAGCGCGAGACACTGCTGTGCGTCCTTTAAACTCGCGTTAATTTCGAAATACTAGCTTCAGATTGGCTGTCACAACAAACTTGCGTCTAATTGTCACATAACTTGCGTAGAATGGGCTCTTTTTACGCGAATCAATGAGTTGCATCAGATCGAGGTTATCGGATCTCAATAATGACTGTTAAGAACTAACTATGAATGCTAAGATTTATAATTTCTGAGCATTGTCTTGAAGTGTTTACATTCACATATACTTCCTTTTTTTAAATAAAAATAGAAAAAGGAAGACATGAACATATTAATATGTTTAGAATTTTGGAGTACTAATTTAGCGAAATGTAGAATTTTTTCAGAGAAAAATTAAGAAATGTATTATTTATAGAATATAAGATATTAAAATCCCTTTAAAAAATGATATATAATTCAGAATTCTTTCAGTTTTTAGTAAATAGTTAAGGAACTTTTTAAATTACTTCTTTTTCAAAATTGGGGATTTAAATCTACAAACAAGTTCTCTCAAATCCCTTTTCATAATTCTCTCCCTCGCGCGCGCCCGCCCACACACACACACACACACACACACCACACACACACACACACACACACACATTATAATCGCATATTGAGAAGATCCGTCTGATTTTTTTCTGTCAATATATGACATTATTGTTCTGTTTTCAGCCGCTATGATGTTTTATCATTACATCAAGATTGTCCCAACGACATACGTTCGCGCGGATGGCTCGACGCTTCTCACAAATCAGTTTTCCGTAACGCGACACTCGAAAAAGGTATCCCTGCTCACTGGCGAATCTGGGATGCCGGGTATATTCTTCAACTACGAATTGAGTCCGCTCATGGTAAAGTACACGGAGAAGGCGAACTCATTCGGGCATTTTGCGACGAACACTTGCGCAATCATTGGTGGTGTGTTCACTGTGGCCGGTCTGATCGATTCGCTGCTCTATCATTCGGTACGTGCGATACAAAGGAAGATAGAGTTAGGGAAGTACAATTAAACACTTTGAATCTGGATGCAACAGCATCGATTATCCTATTCCGATTCTTTGTTCTTCTTTCATCGATATGATAGTGTTCAAATAATTTCGGAATATATTGTCTTTAAATAAGTGAGTCGCTGAAAATGGATTGGAATTAGTAATAATCGTTGATGTGACAAAACGGCCTTAGATGGATAATCAGATTAACTAGGATTAGTTAAAAAGAAGTATTATTAAACACACTCGATTTTCTATTGAAAATCGAATTTTCTGGACAATGATGCATTTTCATTGTACTGTTTTTATTCAGTGTGACTATTCTCATCTCGTTTATATTAAAAGTATCTTAAATATATTATTAAATACTTAGCGTTATAAGTACAATTGAGAATACTTTACGAAATATCTTTTTATATGATGTAAAAAAGAAATTATATATAACTTATTAATATGATAAATGCTTTACTTGCTTTTTATTTAAAGGCGATAATTTTTTAGTTTTAACGATGTAAAAACCTATTTATATGTGATGTACATAAAAATCAGTAAAATATAAAAACCTATTGAATTCTCATGGAAATAGGAATATCAGAAATAATTTGAAAAAGTATCTATTAACATTTATTTACATTTATATTATAATTAAAATGTTTTGAGAAATGCATTATAAATATCAACAGATGTCCTTACGATATCTCTACAGAACTCAACGTCTGTACCGCTTACTAAGGCCAATGGTGAAACATACATTGGTTTAGAAGGATTATACTGTGCCTTTTTCATTTCCACCAGAAACAAATGCCTTTGTTGGAGTCTAGTTTTTCGACAAAGTAAAATATGTGGCATCCGTACAATAAAATCATGTTGCAACTGCATTTCGTTGTGAGCATAATCGAACGTACTTAGCAATCTGTCACGATCTGAAAGCATAATTTAAGAGATAAATTTATTTACGAATTTTAAAATTATGTTGCTGCATACACTTACTCTTGCTCCATAGTCTAGGCAAGGTGAGAAGCAATTTCTTCACTTGCATCTGATCAAAACCCATCTCCTCCCTTATACTGAACGTGTTTTCCATTAGATGTATCATCCTAAATGTTACTACTTTGGGTCCCTTGACTGTTAGGTTTCTGACTTCATTGCCGTGTAGCTTGAAATTGCTCTGGAAGTAACCGAGCCTGCCATCTATATCCTTTGTACTGAACGAGAGCCAGTTGGGATTCTTGCAGATTATCGTCTTTATCATCAACACGTTGAAATTATGCGCTCTCAAATATCTTATTCTTGTGTGCAGATCGTCCATGTCTTCCTTGAAGATGTTTGGATTTTTTGTAATGAATGTACCTAAGTAATCCATAGGTACTCCACAGTCATGCAGGAATCTTATATATGGTTTCACGTCTCGATCGAAGTCCAGGTTCAGGATATACTCTACCATCCCTTCTTTTGTCTCAAACTTGTACAAACTGACTCCAAGATCTACCAGCTTCCGGATTGTGCAGGACTTGTTCGCATATTTAGCGAAACTGAAGGTCGGAGTAAGAGGCGGACCAATGTCTGACAGGTCTTCGGTGCAAATATCCAGAGGATGCGGCAATTTTATGTCACTATCATCTAGATAGTCCTCGCGAGCTATGTTTGCATTATTGTTCAGGTTAAGTTCTAGCGCATAATTTTCATCGGTTTTTGGTGATTCTGACAAGACACTCGATTTAGAGGAGGCTCTCTCGACATCTCTTTCGAGCTTCCTCGACACACATTGTCTCGACCCACCGCTTCTTGAGACAAATCTAATTAAATCTACCGCGACTGGTCGTGCTGTCAACACGAGTGAGCAACAACGTTGAAACATGTTCGATACCTGTCAGTTCTGTTATCGCATCAGCGTCAAGTAATTTAAGTTAAATACCGTCGAATTATTGAATATTACACACTTTTGTTAAAGAAAAACATTATAATTTATCATTCAACAGATACATTCTGTTATAAAAAAGAAACTGAGTGCAGCCATCTTTTAAATCCAAGCTCCCCTAGTATTTAAGAAGTGAACTACATAGCCGCAATTGCGAATTTTTTCGATGGATAATTTCGATGGATAATACAATTTTGGTTTCTCACGCATTCAATGTTATTTAGGATTGCATTACAAAACGTTCTTACCAAAAAAATTTTACTTGATACACAGGGTGTTGATAAGTAACAATAAAACTCTCACATAGGGATAGAATAAACTAAGTCAAAAAATCCTCTACTATTTTACAATTTTCGCAAAGTTAACAAGATATTAAATACTATAAAAATCGCTGAATATTGGTTTTTATTAATTTTTTACTCAAGTACTATCAACTTTACAGAAAAACAGCAAGTGATAAATGTTTATTTTCTTCTCAGAATTCTGAGAATTTTTCAGAATTTTTTAGTACTGCATTTTCTCATGTTGATAAAAATAGTTTCCAATAAGAAAATGCAGTAAAAAAATTGACAAAAAAATTTTGAAAAAATTCTTAGAGCTCTATGAGAAGAAAATAAACATTTGTCTCTTGCTGTTTTTCTAAAGTTGATAATACTTGAGTAAAAAATTAATAAAAATTAATTCGGCGATTTTTAATATTTAATATCTTATTAACTATTGCGAAAATTGTAAAATAATAGAGGACTTTTCGACTCAGTTTTTCCGCTCTAAATCTATTTTTGTCTCTTGCTGTTTTTCTGTAAAGTTGATAGTAAAACTTGAGTAAAAAATTATTGAATATTATGTAATTTTCAATATTCGATCATTTTTAATAATTAATATCTTAACTGTTGCGAGATTGCAAAATGGAGGACTTTTTGACTCAGTTTAGTCTACTCTACCCCTATATGAGTTTTATCATTGCTTATCAAATACCCTGTATATAATATATACATGTAATGTATACTATACTGCGCATGGCTTAGTACCGAGATATTATCAGTGTCTCTTGATTATGTCGATACTATATTATATCGTAAAATTTTCCTCGAAGAGGACGATTTTGAAATATATATAAGTCTAGATAGTAATATTATTAATAAAATAACATTATTAAAATAGCATATTATTATTAAAATAGCATATTATTAATAAAATAATCCATTTTAGATTTATAATTCAGAATGTCAGAATTCAAAAGATTATTTTATTTATATGCGGCATAAGCGCGAAAAAGAATCGAAGTTAGAATATTTAAATAAAATTAAAATATGTAAAATATTTAGCTCGAAATTGCTAAAAAATTAATAATTAGAAAGGTCAAAAAGCACAAGCAACTATTGGATCTTTAAAAATAAAACTAGTTTAAGTAAAACTAGTTCTTTAAAAATAAACTAATTTATTACAAATTTATGTTTAAGAATTAATTAACTTTTTTATCCATAAGTAAAATAAAATAATATATATAGTCTATTAAACGTGTGTAGTTTTGATATATATTGCATTACGCATATATTTAAATAATATATAAAATATATGTTAAAATAGTACATATATCTTGTACATTAAAATATTCTGTATAAAAAGTTAGAACACATCAGACTTCGATCCTCAAATCGTAAAGTGGGTTTAAAAAATAATCAGAATATCTATAAAACGTAATTATAACTGAAAGTTATTACCATGATGATTGTCTCAGATTTATTATCTTAAGCGTGCCAATAGTACTTCGTATAGTGATAACAAATTGTATCGCATTGCATGAGTCATCTGTAATGATACTTACGTAGGAAAACATATAAAAACGAATCCGTACACGCTCAAGTACATTTAATAAGATTTGCAATTTGCCGAGTCAGCGTTATGAAAGGAGGGCAAATGAAAAATGTGAAGAAGAGCAAAACGAGACTTGTATGAACAAATACTCTTTTATTATCTTAAAACGATTAAACGCGTTATATTAAATATAAAGGCGGCAAAGTAATGCGCTTTGATTTACATCAATATACAATATACAATTGAAAACAATACAACACACCACATCCTGGGATATCCTATGTTCCTTCGTCAAAATCGTGAAGCACGACTCGTAGTCGTGGAAGGCTTACCTGCACTTGCAAAACTCACGCAAAATTCCCTCGCGCATACACACACATACACTCACACAGATGTTATTGTGTTATCTAAGTCCTTAATTAATACATTATGTCTCTTTACAGCGGAGCTATTACAGTGAAAGTAACGTGCTTGCGCTATTTTATAATAAGTACGTTAATTACACATATTAAGAACACTTTGATTTTCACGATCAGTGTCTGAATATCAAAACAATGTGAATAAACTAGTGGAATGTTCTTTATGGGCGACCTTGACCAAGCTCCGATTAATTGCCTCCGGCGATATTATGATGAATATATTAAATTTTTTTTAGCTCAATTAAGCAGAATCGTTAACTTTTTTTTCTATTTTCGCTGCACGTTAAAAGAAAAATTAAAGGTTACAGTTGCTAAAGAAAGATAGCTATGACTACAGTTTGATCAAAGTCGGCCTTAAATGATAAGACAAGAACAAGCACGTGGCTTGCCGCATTGCCATGCTCCTTCTGCGTAGTTATTGTTCGTAGCATGGCCGATTATCTGTCATCAATCCAGTTGCGTTTCGCATATGAAATGGTTAATTCCATAAAATCGTTGTGTAATACGGCACGATGTCGAGAGGTACATTCTAACGGAGAGTTTGACTAGGCAACTCGTGCATTATCATTCCGATTGTACCGATGTATTGTTCTATTTATTTCCCCTCCCTTTTCTGTTGCGCAAGTTTTCGCGTGTAATATCAAACTGGCTAATCGGCGTTTCACGGTCGAGTTCAGAACGATTACCAAGTCGACGATGGCTAAGAATACACAGCGCTCTGTGAAATCTAGCTGTAAGTCGATGTAAATATAATTCTCTCTTGTCCTTAAATTAAATAGCACATATGTCTTGCACTCTCGTTCCGCCGCGTGTTATGACTAGATCTTTGGATCTTCATTCGTGTTTCAATCGGGCAGCCGTTACCTCGTTCGTTGCCTCGCCGTCCGACTGGCGAGGTCGGGCAGCTGTTCTTACATTTGTCGCCTCACCGTCCGATTGGCGAGGTCGGACAACCGTTCTTTCGTTCGTCGCCTCACCGTTTGTTTGGCGATTTATGGCTTGCTGCCGCAATTGAGCTCGCTTCAGGCTCGTCATTAATTGACTGGATTGATAAAGCCAACTGGCCTGAAAGGTCATAACATTATATGTCGAACTTTTAGAATGCATATTCGTTCAAAATCGAATCTCGAAATTAATTTAGCTAATATACTCACCACCATGATCATGCAGTTCATTAAAATGGGCACGGAGAAAACGATGGATATAAACCAGCCTTGTGAGTCGAAGTACTGTTGTCTAGAAAATACCCTGTGAAAGTTATCAAGGAGATTATTAAAAGAAAAAACCCGGAGGAAAGAGAAAAGAACAGCTTTGACAAGCCACGGTCGCGATAGAATACGTACATCCAGTTTGTTGCTGCAACCTCGTTAATACTTTCTGAGAAATAAACCAGGAGTACTGAAACAGAAACAGAGTTCGTGATAACATTGCGGTAACTAGGCAAAATCCACGATAAATTACAATAGACTCTTACAGAGCACGAGAAACAGGATTATCTGAAAATTCGCGTGGTTCCTTGTCATTAACGCGGTCATTGTGACGGCAATATGAAAAGTCAATAGCGCAGCTAGCCATGGATCCCTCCAATCGATCTGCAACAATATATCCACATAAAATACGTTAATAAAAGCGCTTAATAAAAGTAGCAAGTTGTTATTGTTATATTAAAGAGTTCTTTAATACAGTTGCAAAACTCTTTAATATAACTGCAAGGTTTTTTAATATAACTGAGCAAAAGTCTTTGATATAATTGATTCTTGCATTTATTTATATATAATTCCTCAACAGACCTAAATATATGAACCAATCCCGTTGAAGAATCTTACAACAGTTGCAAGACTGCTTTTTCTGCTGAACGCAATGTTTTAATTTGAAGTAAATGAAACTGAATCGAAACCTAATCTTTAAATAGGAAAACTGTGCTATAATCTTATCTCCCAAAATATCCTTTCACTATGTTTAGCAGAACTGCAAAAGCGAAAGAAGCGGATAAGGTTCATTCCAATTTTGAATATGATATAATTCTGAACAAAATAAGATTTAGACCGAGATATTCACACTCGATTCTTCTATTTAAAATTATTTTAAGTATAATCTTAAGATATCATAAACTAATTAGAGAGCTATATTAGTATCTTAAGATATTAAGATAGTTTTAAAATAAAAACTATTATTATGAATACCAATCTTATTTAATTTCGAAGTTCAAGCTTGACAATCCTCATTTCATTGTGAAGTGTACAAAAGGCACCACCAAACAGGAAGAAACTAAACCCAAGAATTAGACTGCAGGTTAAAAAAGGAGCATTAAAGCCTACACTGATTCTAAGTATAATAAAATTTTTCTTTTTAAGTAATTACTTTAATCATAAATATTGCAAACATAAACGTTTCGATTCTATTAGAAACCTTCTATTAGATAATCTTCAATATGTACAATAAGTTTCAATTTTTCTAATTGTCATTTATAAATTTTCTATTAGGTTGATGATCTAATAGAAGGTCGAAATGTTTTAATTGAAAGACCCAGTGTAGGCTTTAATGCTCCTTTTTTAACCAGTTGAGATTTATTCTGTAAACTGATCCAATTATATTGTCAAAAATTAGATTTAAATTATTTCATTCACTTAGAATTGCACCGTGTTCGAAATTGTAGCACCTTATCCCAATACATGTTTTTTACTCTCCCTCTCTCCCTTTATCGTTTTAATGATTTTATTACTCGCACAAGATAATTTTACGAAGAAAAAGGATTGAAAAAAACATTCGAAAGCAACATTCGCGATAACCGTTTAAAAATATCCAGAGAGATTCTGGAGACCGAATTACGCAGCATTTTCGTGAGGGACTGCACGAGTCTCGGCAACAGGACGCCCTTGAGAACGAAACGTGTCCATGACGAAAATAGAGATGAAGATATAATCGGCAATTTTTCGCCGCCACCTCTTCGTCCAGGACGAAAAAGGAGGTCGCGGTATCGGCTGAAACAGATTGATTTCTATTCACGCTTTCCGTCTAATTCGCGTCTCGTCGCGCACGCGACGTCGACGATAAGATAAAGGACTCGTGGATAGATCTTCAAAGCTCGATGTGTCAATAATGTATATGTATATAACGCGAATTCAAACGGCCGGCGCCGCCGACCGCGTCGAAAATGAAAGTTGCCGGCGAATGTGAATTACACGCCATCGGTCTGCAGGAATCTGGAATGTGAGGATGTCATATTTTGATATACAGATAATATGCAAATATTACACGTATTACTACACGTATTGCTTGATACCCGTTTCTACAGTTTAATTTTAATTTTGATTCAATTAACTCTTCTTTTCGGGGAAATAGAAAAAGATAAAACAATGTTCATTTTATTCAATGTAAATTAACTTTAATCTCGATTCAACTTATACTTCATCTTTTTCTAATTCTAAAGACTTGTACTTCACATTTTTCGAATTCTTAGAATTAGGAAAAGATGAAGTACACAAGTTGAATCAAGTTTATTAAAATTAATTTATGTTGGTAGAAACGGGCATTAATGACACGAAGTTCATACGATTTATGCTCCCATTTCTACCAATGTATAATATAGATTAATTTTAATTTTGGTTTATTTTTTATCCTTTTCTTTATTTTATTTATATGCATTTATTTCCACGCTTGATTTCTATTTTTACATGCCGTTTTTTGTTTTGCTGTCTAGTTCTCATTCTTAGAATTAGAAAGAAATAAAAAGTAAGTTAAATCAGTTTAATCAAGATTAAAGTCAGTCTATATTGACAGAAACGCATTAATAGAATTGTATGAATTTAAGTTCATATAATGAGAACGCATTTATAGTGAATTTAAAATGGAAATGATAAGAATTCAGAACGAAAAGGAGCACATTTTCGTGATGAATTGTGCGATAGATATAAATTTCTATTCTAAATTGTATAAACATGCATACATCTTCACCTTCAGTGAATCGTATAATTTTCATATTCGTTGCTGTGTAATTTTATATTTTTTTTCTTTTTATGAGGTGCGTTCAGCGATTCCTCTTCTGGATTATAAGCCGAAAAACATTGTAGAAAGTCCGTTTTTAATTGCCTCGCGCTTCTCTATTCTTCTATTCTTATCTTTCAATCACAAGATGCAACGTCTGCTCTAACTTTTCCTCACTTTTCTTCTTCCGTACCTTTTCTTCTTTTTCCTCTTCCTCCAAATTTCGTGAATAATACATTTTTAACAATACGATGATAATTTAAAGCTTAAATAAATTACAAATCAAAATAAATTAATTAAAAGATTTAAATTAATTATTAAATTAAAAACGTATTGCAAATAAAAAAAATGTTAAAAATCTGTACGGACCAAAGCTAATTATTTAATGCTAAAAGCATTGAATTAAATTATTAAATAAATGAAAAATTAAACTATTAAATAAAGACTATTAAATTAAAAAACTATAAAACTATTTTTAAAAACTTTATATTAAAATTACTAAATAAAAACTAAAATGATAAAACTAACTATTGAAAAAAAAACTATTGAAAAAATTAAAGTTGATAACCATTACATAATTCTAGCAAAACAACTAGCTCTGGCTCGTATTATATATTAGCTCTTTAATTAATTTTTTTTTATTTAGTAATTAATTTAAATCCTATAGAAAAAGCACAAGTTTAAAGACTATAAAAAAAAAGGACTGTAAAAAGCTTTTGGTAGCATCCCGACGCGATGTATCTCCCTGTATCACTAGCGTAATCCCGATTATGATATGAACGAGTGTAACTGGCTCGAGAAGATGAGCATCTTGTACAATATATATACATTTTTGACACCAAGTGTCAAAGCGGTACGAGAATTATCGCGACGAAACGACGAACCCACGTAATCATACTGCGCCGGTGATTTTTGGAGCAGCGACTCCAGTTTTTCAGCCGTGATCAAAAAATTTGGATTTAATAGGCTGATGTCGTTGTCGCAAGATCCAGATGCCCGCTCGAGAAAAAAAAAGAGAAAGAAAAATAGTTTGACGAGATTGGCGAGGAACTGTCACCGCGGGACTGGAAACAACGATGCCGCGACAAAACGAAGGAATAACGAAACGGAGGAGTATAGAAGAGAGACAGAATAAAGAAGAAAATGAGAGAGAGAGAGAGAAAGAGAGAAAGGAAAGAGACGGATGAAACTTACGCTTTGCAGGAAGGGCCAGATACCGTCGATGCTGTCCGTCGCTGTGAAAAGGCTGTGAAACGGCTCGTCCCTCGACATCGCGTGCCCGTCGTGATGTGCAGGTCCTCGTATGAATATGTATTGCGACGATGACGACGGCAACGACTGGAAGGCGCCGGGACAACAAGAGACGGAGAAGATGAGCGCATCCGCACGACTCCGATCCGAAAATTTTAAACACACACGTTGCACGTACTATTCTTACAGCTACCGGCGACGCGACTCGACTCGCGACTGACTCACTGTGAGGTCTGACTGACCGGACCGAACCGAACTGGACCGAAATAAAATGTGCGACGGGCGACGAGCACCGCGACGGAATCGCCTGAGATGCGTTCCAAAACTGTCAACTCCGAATATCTTTTAACTTTGTTCAGCATTCGGTGAACAATAAAGATAAAATAATCAGAATATTAGTATATACTCAGATTGTGATAGAGTTTTACGATTCTGAGTGAATGGAGCGAAATTAGCGTACAATCGCGCGATGCGATAACGTTGGTCGACTCAACTTATATGCGGGAAACGAGAGGAAGAGGGATATGTTGAAGGCGTGTTTACAAACAGGTTTGCGGCGATAATCGCATGTTAATTAGGTCGATTAATTGTGTATCTCGAAACGAAGTAAAAATTATAAAAATGAAATTTAGTACACATTATGAAATATTTATGTGAATCATTTTTTGAAATATTTCAATAAAATATATTAGAAATATTTCATAAACGCAGATTTAATTTGTAAAACATTTAAAAATACTGCATTAAAATATTTCACTAAAATCTTTTATTGGGTTGTCCAGAAAGTTCGTGCCGACTAACCTATATAATTTAATAAATGTATACTAAAATTTAAATCTTCTGCGTTTCAATTTTCCTTTAACATCGGCACGAACCAATAGAAATATTGTATAAATATTGTAAGAAAAGAATATTTCAAAACTTTGATTTTCTAGATATATTTATATTTCAAAAATTATTCATAAAAAATGTATTAAATATTTCAAATCTTACAATGAAATTTTTAGAAAATATTTCTGAAATATTTCATACTACGAGTTGATCAATGAAAATATATTCTTAAATTCGCTCACTTTTGTAATTTTTATCTCGTTTCAAATTACATAATTGGCCTTGTTCTTTCTTAAGTACATTATTTTGACGTCAATGTTGTCATAAATGTCATTTAAACATTAGAAAAGCAAATAATGTATTAACTGCACTGCTGAATAAACATCCGTCTTGTTTCGAATATATAAGAGATATTGATATAGCAGAATAGTTAAAACGAATAATTATAATGTTCTCTTTACTTTTGATTTATGATAAAAATGTCATTAAAATTTAAAATTTAAAATATCTTGTTGTTGATTTATGTAAAATGTTTTGAATGACGCTGCGATACGTACATTTAAAAAAATAATTATATTGTAGCGTATTTAGCGCCGCCCTATGATCGAATATTTGAATCTGCAGCTACATTCAATGGGTTAGAAAGAAAATTATCCGTTACATGTGCCGGTTATCCACCGGTGTATTGTTGTATAAACATTTTCAGAAATGGCAAGTAAAACGAAAATTATTAATCTGGCTAGGATGTCCAGAATATTTCAAGGAACGAGCGGATCGTTCGATAGCATAGAAAAGACAGATATTATATCTAAAAGTCATAAGGTATGTATACCTTTTTAAACATTAATTAAATGTTTCTTGAGACTTATTTAGTGCCCATTTTCACCAATGTAGATTAAATTTAATCTCAGTTCAACTTACTCTTCGTCTCTTTCTAATCTTCAAAATTAGACAAAGAGTAAGTTGAACCGAGATTAAAGTTAATCTACATTGGTGGAAACGGACTTTAAGTATAAATAATTTTTTCACAATGTTTAATTGATAAAAACTATTTACTTGATAATTATAATGATAAAACAGTATTTCTAACAAAAGTTATAAATTTTTTGAACAAATTTACTATTAAAAATTAATAGTATTTTTTTAAATATTTTTATATATTTAATTCCAGATTTTTTAAATTTTTGTATAAGTACTTTCTATTTAGTGACACAAGTCAATATAAATATTCTATCTTTCTTGGCATTCAATGATTAATAAAGATAAAATGACACTTGTGTCATCAAATGGAAAAAAATGCTGGAATTAAATGACAGGTTTTTTCTTTAACTTAAAGACTTTTAATTTTTTTGTTTCAGTTAATGATCAATTGTGGAATTATTAAATCACTTAGTATTGGCATGTATGCTTTATTGCCATTAGGAATGCGAATTTTAAATAAATTAATTGATATTGTTGACAAAGAAATGATGAATATTGGCGCACAAAAAATACTACTTCCAGCATTAACTCCTGCTGCACTGTGGAAGAAAACTGATAGATATGATTCCAATAAAACCGAATTGTTTACAGTTATAGATAGACACAAGAAAGAGTATATATTGAGTCCAGTAAGTAAGAAATATTATAAAACATTTTCCTCTATCACTAGTACTACTTCAGATAAAATTTTGAGTTTTTTGAAGAAAAACTGAAAAATTAATTTTCTAAAAAAACTAACTTATTATTTCGATTAATAGAAATTACTTAAAAGCTGTTAATAAGATGAATCTTTTACATCAATATAATATATTCATTTTTTTGTTTATCTGAAATCTCAAATAATTTTATGTTGTTACAGACACATGAAGAAGCAATCTGTAATTTGATATCGTCAGCAGGACAAACTGTCCAGATTTCCACTAAATTATTACCCTTGAAGTTATATCAAATTTCTAGCAAATGGCGAGACGAAATGAAACCACGGCTTGGTTTCCTACGTAGTCGAGAATTTATCATGAAGGACTTATACACATTTGATAGTAGCTTGGACAATGCACGACATACGTATGATTTAGTCTGCGAGTCTTATAATAATATTTTTAGGCAGATTGGTATAAAGTATACAAAAAGTAATTAACATTTCTAATTGTATTAAAATCTATGTATTTTATAGATATATAGGTACCAATTGAACGACCTTATAAAATTATTTAATGATGATTATTAAAAGGCATAGGTGATGTGGGAACAATTGGAGGTTTAATGTCACATGAATATCATTACATGTCTGATATCGGTGAAGACACGATACTTCAGTGTCCATCATGCCATTTCTCTATTAATCAAAGTATTTCTAAGACGACAAGTTGTCCAGAATGTAAAAATGAACTGCATTCATATACTGCTGCTGAGGTAAAAATTTCTTTAAAAAATATATTTTATTTAACAATTGATATAAATTAAAGATATAAACAAGATGCGAATGTTATAAAAAATATATTACATTACATAAACGATAATTGCAGGTAGGACATACATTTTTATTAGACACAAAATATTCACGGCCATTAGAAGCAATGTTTATGGAGCAGAATAAACCGACACCTATGGTAATGGGCTGCTTCGGTCTAGGATTAAGTCGTATCATTACATTAGTTGTCGAAATCTTGTCAATAAATGATGAGATGAGGTGGCCTGTAAAGTTAGCACCGTATACAGTATGCATCATATCACCAAAGGTAGGTAAAATAAAAAATATTACTGTATATCTATTAAAGAATATTCTTTGTTCCTATCTTAAAAAATTTACAGGCTGGAAGCAAAGAAGAAAGTACATCTGCCTATATTGAACAGCTATTTGAGATATTCTACAAACGCAATATTGATACAATATTGGACGATCGCACGCATTACACGATTGGTAAACGATTAGTGTTCGCGCGTCGATTGGGTTATCCTTACGTAATTATCATTGGCAAAGCAGCAACCCAATCGATTCCTTTATTTGAAATTCATGATGTGAATAATTCAACTTATCATGAATTATCATTAGAGCAGATGAATGATTATTTCGATAATATAAGTGTTAAAGATTAGAGATATGAACATATATACAGTATATATGTAAGAAATTGAAATGCTAGTGAATATTGTATATGTGAATATTATACACATTTATATTATATACTTCTTTACAACAAATGTAAAAACTGTACATTTTTGTGAATAATACCAATTTTTTTACTATTAACTTTTATATTATTCAAATATACATATAAAAATTTAATGAATGAAGAGTTAGCGATTATTTAACAATAATTAAAACTTTTTATGTTTAAATAGTTCAATATCTGATAAGATGATTATGATTTAACTTATCGAAAAAATTGAAACTTACATGCAAAATGCTATTCCATCAGCATCTGTCTACAATACTTTTTTGAAAATTCTTTTGAAAATCTAAAATTCATAAGTACTATCAGCTCAAAATATTGATATTATTGTAATATCAATGGAATTGCAAGGCAATAATACAGAAAGATATCAGAGATAAAAGACATTTTTTTACTTTACTAAATATATAATTATATATATAATTATATAATTATATACATATATTTGCTGTAAAAAATAACATATGAATTTTTATTTTGTTGACTTATAAAAGTTAAATGAAAGCCATAGTCAAATTTATAAACACTTATTAAAGTTTAAAAAAATATTGGGAATATGATAAGAATATGATGATAATGAATGAAAATGACGAGAATTTTTGATAAATTTCCACTGGACTTTATGTAGAATCTGAATTGTATATTGGTGTAAAAGTACGGCTTATTATAAGAGGATCGATTTGCACAGAATTCCGATTTGCAACTTTCCCAATTGACCCTCAAATAATATATCATTTATAGCTTTTTTGACATAAATCTGTTGTTCTCAGGACATTTTTGGCAGTTCTATAGCCCAAGCCTTAGCAATTTTATCATATTCATTTTCATTGATTTAAGACATTCGTATGCAAAACTCGTAAGTTTATCTTGTACATTTTTCTTTCTCTTTTTGATTGTTATCTTTTCTTTTAATATTTGGCATGTATTGTCTTTCTTGATCTCTTTCCGGTTCTCATTTTCTTTATATATTTGTCATCTGTAAAAAAAAATCATTATATTATAACATTTTAATAACGAAATTCATCCAGTAGAACACTCAATAATTATGAAAATTTCCGTCATATAATCTGATATGTACCATAGTTACTGACCATGAATCATAAAACACAAGGACTTTCGAATATGATACAGGAATTTATATTTTTTTCTAATTTTTATATTTTTTTTATTATAATGTATTCATAACGAGTAAGTTTACTTTATAATTTCAATTTTTATATAACATTAACAATGACGTGATCGCTATCAAAATGTCTATAGTGTTTATATTTAATATGTTGATAATGTTGTTTCTTAAAGGTTAAAGTTATTGTTTGGCTCATAATTCTTCTTATCTATTATTGTTAATTTTCATAACGTTTTCCATGTATTTCTAATATGGCAAAAGAATGGAAAAGAATTGCTAAAGAGTTTGAATAACATTAAAATTTTCCACATTGCTTGAATAAACATGTTTGAATAAAAAAAAAAAATCTGACCTAGAATCACTACATAGTCACAAAAATTTTTTAGTATTGTAATGTTTGCTGTAATATGTAATTAATTTAACTAACTACAAATTTATAATGATAGATATTGAAATGGTCAAGTATATAATGAAAAAATTTAAAATAATTTTTGATTATTTTAACAGGAGCAGAACTCCTTCACAAAATAAATATTGTTGAAAAACTATATTTATTTATACAAATAAATGTTTGTATAAATTACTTACATTAATTACAGAATTATTTTCTTCTGTCTTCTTAAATTGATTGTGCTACATGAATTTTGTATTATTTCTTGAAGGAAATGCATTTCTTTAAAATATCATAAAGTTGGCTTTCCGTATCAATTCCATTTCATTTGGCATCCTTTATTCGTTTTAGTTTCTTTTATCCTTAATTTATAAAATTTTCCTCTCTAGCTCTGCTTTTGAATATTTTTATCAATATTTATTAATTAAAATTGTAAGCGTCATTTTTTCATCCAGTAATCTTTTGATTTAATATCCCATAATGCAGGTAGTGACTTATAAACTTTTATATATTGAAGAATAAATGCCTTCTCAGTTTTACTAAACATAATTTTTCTATCACTCATGACTTTTCAAATCTTACACTAAAGCGAAACGACACAGATATTGCTCGAATGCTTGCCATCAAGTGGCGCCGGGTGTTCAAAAGCCCGAGATTTTAAGAGCGACTCCTAGATGATCAATATTATTTCATAATATTTGATATTGTACAATATTATTGATCGTCTAAAAAATTATATTGAAGATTTGTGAAATATATCCTATCATTAGCCACGTTCAATATTTAGTAAGCGCTTTGCACCAATTGGATTACACTCTTAGATGTCTAAAGAAATTCTATCTCAACGAATAAAACCTCCTACAATTACAAAGTAAATATATTGCTGAATGCCACTAATTAATCTTTCAAATATTGTACAATTTGTAAAATATACATTTGCCTAATACTATAAAGTGTCAATTTATAACGATTGACGCTCATTTTTAGCGTTAATAAATTACATTATTAAAATTGCGCAATACTTTACAAATTACATAATATATTTTAAAGAACTTTTGATTGACACATTAAATTTTTAATAAAAATAAAAAAATATAAATTTTCAATATAATCTTCGCATGATCAATAATATTGTGCAATAATATTGATCGTCTGTATATATAGGCTATTTAAGGAATAATAAAAAAAAGAATTATAAAGAATCTTAAAATATTTTGACGATGATATATCTAACTTTCAATTAATTTATAAGAAAAACTGGCTGGGAATATGCAAGAGAAGGATATGTGTTATAATAATGCAGTATAACCACAATGTTGAAAATATATTGCAATGTATATACTTTTACATTATGAAATATTTGAAAGCTCTTCTAATATAGTTTGCGTATCTAAAGAATTAAGATCTATCGAAGCCCGCGTATCCACTATCACTCCAGTAACCTAAAAATAACGTATATAAGAATAATATAAGAAAAACATAGTGCAAGACATAGATTAATGCATTTTATTTGATTACCATTTCCTCAAAAAATGCAGTATGATTAGGCTTTTCCGAATATCTCTCGTATTGATCCAGATTATCCTGCAGTTTTAAAGCGAGACTGTCATAGTTCTGTATTATAATAGCTAGAATTTGTTGTTCTGTTGGTGTCGACAAACTTTCCTTCGCTAGCCACGCAGCTATTTTTGGTGGAAAATGATTTACTATATCCCTCACATTAACGAGAGAATTGGTTAATTTGAGCGCGTGTTCTTTGTACTCATATGATTCGCTAGTCGAATACCTGAGTGCTAGAATATATTTTTATAGAATATTTTATTCTCGTTATAAAATATACTATTTTGTTTATAGTGCTAAAATTCTTATATTATTATTCACTACTTACCCATAGCATTTAGATTGGTAAAGATAAGCCTCATTCGAATAATTTCATAAAATAATTCATCATAACTATTAGGTGACGATAGGAATGTATCAGCATACGTAATAAAAAAATTTAAGATGTTCACTACCTGTTAAAAAGTAAACGTAGTCAAAATATTATCTTGTTCGATCGTATGACGATTCAATCTCTCAAATGTCTCATTACCTGAATAGCTAAAGGAAATATGTTCATTTTCTTAATAAGATGACTTTCATGTGTTGTTAAAAATTTAAGTAAATTAATTAGCGCGGTCCAAAGATCTCGCCATTGATAACCAAGCCTGACACGGCACCTCTTCTGATAACACAGTAATCTTTGTAAAACCCCGATACACTGATGATATAATTCAAGTGGAAATTTTTTCATCATATGTGATGTCACAAATTCGACGAGTAAATCTATAATGAAGCGATATAAATAATAATCATTTTAAATAAAATGAGCCTTTAAAACATTTTTTAATTTGTTACAATTTTTCTCAAAATTTAAACAATTTATATTCAAGTAATATTTTATAAGCTGAAAGTTATTAATAAACTCTACCCTTATTTAATTTCTAATGTAACGATATTTTGAAAAAATATATAACTCTTTATATGAAAAAAATACCGAGTAACGTGGCTGCAAGTGGTTGAGCAGGTGCTACTTTGTCCTGTAACTTTCGATGATGCATAGGTACTCTATGTAATTGAACTCTGAATGCCAGATTCGCGTCGTGCATCAAACTGTTTGCATATTGGTCCTCTGCGATACAGCTTAATATCAAGAAGCACAACTTCACATTGTTCATTATAGCTTCCGTTCGAATTACTTGCATAACTATTGAACTATAATAGAAATGAATATCTTACGAACGTTAAGCAGTAGATTATTAAACATACACTAATAATTTTGTATTTTTATATTTTATATTTTTATATTTTATATTTTTTAATTTGTATATTTTTTTCTTCTCACCAATACTGCAGAAAGGTTGCTAATAGATTGAACGGCTGAGCCATCACATCAGGTGGTGAAGCACCAGGAGCTACTGCATTTGGACCCAAGGTGTTGTTCGGCGACGGAGGTGCACTAGTATCGCTTTGCGTGTAGGCCAGAGTAGTTACAAAATTACGATTTAAGTGTGTAGCCTCATACAAAGCTAAAAGTAAAGCGTTATTCGCACGAACTTGTTGCGTTTTTGCTTCTTCCTCTCCAACAAACATGCTACCAACTATACTAGTTAACGAAGACAACCAAGATGCTTGTATTTCTGAAAATATTTGTGTTATTATTATTATTATTATATTCTGAAGTATGTTTACGTATTAACATACATATTATTTAAACAATACATATTATTTAAACAATTGTACTATATACTTACAGTATACTTACAGTAAACTACTATTAATGTTACTATTGCATTTATATAGAATACCTGCTCTTTGTTGAGCAAATTGCCGGCAAAATTCCGTCAACGAACTTGATATAGCTTGTCCGTATCCATTTAGGGCTAATTCATCATCCAAAATTGATAATTTGACGATATAGGGATTTGCGCTTTCATATTTCCGGTAGTTGACTAGAAGTGTTAACAATAAAACTGCATCATGACCATGACGATTTCTAGCAGCTGTATCTCTCAACAACTATAATACAAAATAATAAATTATTATTATATAATAATAATTAATGTAACTATTAATACATAAGTCCAAATATTATTTAAAATTTTATTTTACATAAACATAAAAAAATTATGATTTATAAATATTTAACATACTTGAATTAGCGATTCAAAAACGCTATTTAACATCACATATTCCAGTAAGGTATTTTGGCTGATATTATCCATACCAGTAACGATTATTAATAACAATTTCAGGCACAAAGCTTTCAAACTATCTGGATATTCACCTAAATAATATAAATTCTTTTATTAATTTTCTTGCTAATATTATAATTGCTAATATTATTTAAAAAGTGCTTAAAATATATATAATATACATATATTGATATATATATAATAGATAAAGAATATGGGATAAATCCGAATAAAATTGTAATCTATTTCAAGAGAACATTAAACTAATATATGTTTATGATATGTATAAATGATTAATAATTGTTGCCTATTATATATCTACCTGTTAAAAAATTATTGCAATGTTGCATTAACGTTGTCATCCTCTGTTCTGCAGAATCGAAGCCTACAAGAATATCTATTAAATTAAATCCATAATCTCCCTGGTTAGCTTTCTTGTACATGGATTGGATAACAGCTGCTAAAGTTTGCAACGCATATACTATTCTAAATGGATGTTCGTCGACTAATGTATCGACACAATGGCATACCAATGCATTTAAATTTTCTTTGCTAGCATTTAGTTGTTCCGATGTCATATGAAGAATTTCATTTTCGATGTGAGGTACCTAAAATATTATAATTAACTCATACTCTATATAGGTTAAGTAATAATTTTAAAAATTAAGAGATACATACCATGGGTTTAATAAGGAATAGTTCATTCCAGAAATTTGGATGAGCTAATGTTAAGTCTTCACCTTTAAAGAAACTCTCATAGATTGGTACTAACTTGCACTTATGTTGACGTTTGGCACCAGAGCCACTCCTTTTTCTCATAGCCATGAGTATAGTGAATTATTTTCTTCTGTTTACATATTCAAATTCTAGAAATATGTTAAGATATATAATCTTTACATATATAACAATGCACTGTGATATTAGATTCTCCTAAAATAACTTTTATGACATTTTAAAAGAAAGAAAATATTAAGTATCTTGCACATTTATCCAACTTATCCATATAATTAATAAAAATATTATTTATATATTTATCTTTTATCCAAAATTTTGCTATATGATATAAATTCAAAATTTCAACATTTATTTTTATTAGCACTGTTACATTTATATCGTAATCCAAAGATGTAAAATTGTAGAAATTAATAAAAATTATTCAATATTAACTCTCACCAAACTTTCGTAGAATTTGTTAATATATTATATTATATATATAATATATATATATTATATAATNTATATTATATAGTANATAGTACATCTATNTAACGTATAGTAT
>NW_012130065.1:15150190-15155744 GCF_000143395.1 Atta cephalotes
TTCGTCGTTCGGTTGTCGTCTANCGGTACTNTATATNTAATATATATATATANATTATATATATATATATATATATATATTACGGAATTATATATAAATGGGAATTCGATCAAGAGGTCTTTAGATCCGATACTGCTCAGTTAAAAAAAAAAATAATATTTCTAGGTTATAAAATCGACTTGTCAGTAAGCGTGCGCATTATTCTATTTTCTTCTTGAATTAGAAGACCTCGTGCGGCATGAGCGTGTACCTTCAAAATCAGAATTACCAATGTCGAAATATAAATTATCTATATATAAAAATCTATATATAAAAATATATCTATATATAAAATATATCTATATATAAAAATATGGAAGAGGAAAAGCAATTAGAATCTTTTTTATTAAAACTATATATATCTTATTTAAAATGCATTTTATTGTTTATGTGATACGCAAATAAAAAAACATTAGTTTATCACTACAAGTTTCTTGACTTCACGAATTTTATTAAACTTTTTATTAAACATTTTTCTTACAAAATTAAAAACTTTATAATAATTATAATAATTATATGATATCAATTCATTGTAAAATATAACAATTTCATCCCAGCCAAGGTAATAATTTTCGCAATAAGTTCTTTACAGGTTTTGAAATATTTGGGGAAAAAATTATTTCAATATTTTTGTTGAAAATCCGCTAGTAGTAATGGAAACTTAATTACATATAATAAATAGTAGCGCCATTATATTTCTGAGATAAATTCATTTACATACATATATATGTATAAATAAAACAGAAAATTGGCGCTTCTCATATTTAGATATATTCCTATATTAAATCGTCTTGTTTCCAATCTTATTATTATAACAATTTCTAAAGAAACAATTTCTTATTACTTTGATCATTGTTTGGAGAAAAGAATATTTGAAGAACAAAATATTTAAAACAAGAGAATAATCATAATTTTCTCTAAGTATATCTGATGCAAAGTGTTTTTGAATATCACAACCTAATATCACAAATTTTATTATAAAATAGAAAGAATTCTTGATTTGCAAGAACTTAAAGACTTAAAAGAATATATCACACAATGATTAACGGAAAGTCAATTTTCATTGCTTTAATTGTACTTTAATTTTATGATACGCATTGCAGAGCAATCCTCGAATGTTATAGATGTTATTAAAACTTTCCGGTTGTACATTATATGATGAGTCAACAGCTTTCGCCCAGATTTCAACTTCTCTCGATTTTTTATCCACAGGAAGTTCCACGTTCCATAATGACCAACTCCAGTGCCGACCTTCATTTGCCTGAAGATCTTCCGTCAGATCTGCTGTATGCCAAGTTTTACCTATTAATCAAACAGAAAATCAATAAAAGATTATTAAAAAGCTGGAGTTTTATCAGCGCTTGTATCATTTTATCTTTATCATTTATTAGACATAATAAAAGATAAAATGATATAATAGTGTTGAAGTGCGCTCTTCAATGCAGTTAAAGAAATAAAATAATTAGCTGATATTAATCTCATTTTCTTGTCTCTCACCTTTATCGTTTGTAACGTCAACACGAATTATTTTTCGACCACCGCCAGACCAAGCGTAACCTGATAAAATAGTAATTATATTTTATAAATATTTAAGACATTTAGAATATAATACTCGTCACAAACATAATGAAATTGATGTTTTAAATTTTATTTTGTTTTCATATTTACCTTTCACTTGAATTTTTCCATTTTTAATTTCGATTGTGTCTGTATCTTGCGGATCGCATATCGCCGATACTACAGGCATTTCTTGTATTGCGGGCGATTTATTGAAGTCTACGTTGTTCCAAGTCGTACTCGGAGAAAATCCCTTGTAGTCACCCTGTTGCCACTGCGATTGACTCTCCTCCTTTGATATATTAATTTTACCTATTGAATGAATTTGATGTTAAGTACAAATCCAGTAATTATGCACGTTATATTAAGATTTTAGAAATATTTCATACTCAGCCATTTTACATTTCTCGCACCCACGACACCAGGAACGATTACTCGAACAGGGAATCCGTGATCTTGGCTCAACGTTTCACCATTCATTTCATAAGCTAAGATCACATCAGCTCTAGGATCTATAGCTTTGGAAATCGGAATACTTGCTCCATATGGCATGCCAGATGGATCTAGATCGTATCCTTCAAACTAGTGAATAAGAAAATATTTTTCTTAATGTAATTGATAAAATAATGTTTTTAATATAAATTATAAATTGCTTATATGCATAAGATGTGTTAAATGTAATTGAAATTAGCATATAACTTTTAGGATTTTATTCAATAATAATATTATAAAAAGTAAATTATTTTTACACTGCAAAATACCTGAACGTGATTAAATGCATCTTCATTGACTCCTAAATCTTTTAATACGTCGCACAATCGTACACCTGTCCACGTTGCATTGCCAACAGCGCCCACGTTCCAATTAATACCTTTCAATTGTTTTACCTGTAAGTGAATTCAGTATTATGTATTAATGTGAGCAACCTGAGCAATAATTCCTTATTGACCTACCTTCGACATTTCTGAACGTCTATTTCCACCGCACATTACAGCTGCAGTTATCGTTCTCTTTTCATATTTGTTTAGTGCCTTGAAATCGAGTGTTTTTTTAGTTGTCCCTTCTATCGCCAATTCTAGTGTATAATCCTTTAATTCTATCTCAGGCACAGGCAAATGATTTCTTACATAAAAAAATGGACTAAAAAAATAGAATGCAATGTAGTATAATGTATGCTAATTGAAATTTGTATTTAAATATTCATAAAGAAAAAGCTAATTGAATAATACACTTACACAGGTGTAAGGAAACTCTCAACTAATAGTGAAGGTGACGGTTCTGCACAGAAGGGTTTATTGCCATTGATTTTTAAAGCCTTATGCCTAACAGGTTCATTTGCATATGGATCATACAGATTGCTTTTATTAGATTTGGCATCTTCTTCTGATATATTTCCAATTCTCATAGATTCCAGCAAGGAATGTATTTCTGATGTATTGTGATTTGCAAACATCATCCAAAATGGATCAATGGATCCTCCAGCAGCCATCATAATTTTTGAAGAACCACCTGGATGTTTATCGACAAACTCTGTTATATCATATACACCTTGTCCGAAAGTAACCCAAATTCCTTTCTCTTTGCTATCGTGTTTTCCCACTTCTTCTAAGGTAAAGGTCTTCATGTCCTTTTGCAATTGACCATATTTTATATTTTGCGTCGTGTTGAAAGCATAAACATTTCTTTTGTACTTTAGAGTATAGTAAGATATACCTAAAACTGATGCAGCAACAGCAATACAGGTTGTATATAACATAGGATTTTTTATATTCTTAGAAGATCCATACTTCTTTTCTGTGGAACATTCCTTACAGGTGTTATAATTTCTTACCATCACTTGCAGTGATGGTATTTGTGATCTAAAAATTAATTGATAATCCATAAAATTTTAGGAAAGTCTCTACACATAAAAATAATATTATTCCAGTTGTTATTTTACAAAGGATGAAACTAATATAAATATATATAATAATACCTTTGTCTCATTTCCCAAAATATCTTCCAGCGTAAACTCATGATGTTAATTTTCTTTGTTTTGTAGATGATTTTATACTTGTTATTTTATCGTAATCAACAACGGTATGTTATCGATATGTTATAAACAGTCAAATCGAATATTACCACTTGTTCAATGTAACGACTGCGTATGTGACATTGGAGAGAAAGAGAATGAAAAGTGCTAAAAGTTTAGTTGTTACGATCCAACCTTGCGTTGTATTTTCTGTAATTACACAACGAAATATATAATAATCAGACGCATGGTTCAATAACAAATTGAACTACATAAAGCAAAAATCAAAACTTGAGTTTATTGTGGTTATTGGTCACGTAGGGTTACCAACCATACTTTTTTTTTAAGAGTACGTGTACTCTTTCGACTGCTCCTGGTCATTAATTAAAATATTATATTACATTTATAATATTATATTACATTTATAAAATTATATTAATAAAAATTACCAATAAAAATTAAGTTGTAGGGATTTTATTTTATTAAATACCTGGATTTAAAATGTAGAGAAAAATTATAGCCTTTCCTTCCGTCTTTGCATTATCATCGTTTTAAAAAAAAATATACGTACTCTTTTTCTTGTGATTCAGATTAGTCCACTTGATGCTATGAATGCTTCTAAGTATTTTTTGATTGGTCAGTTAATAAAATTCTTTCTTCTGATTGGTTAATCAAAAGTTTCGAAGCATTTGTAGCGTCAAATGGATCGCATCTTCAGGGATGCATTCCAAAACTTGACTCTATCAACTCCAAGTAATCCTTTAGCTTTATTCAACATTTAATGACCAACAAGGATAAAATAATACTCAAGTTGACAGAGTTGAATTTTGGAACGCAATCCAGATGGTAACCCTAGTCATGTGGTAGTTCTTGACGTGCTTCATGACGACGCACGCGTGTAATTCGCCACCTGGGGGCAGGAATTGACAATTATTGACAGTTATGCGTGATTGTTCATTGATTGTTGTGTATAATCGAGGTTGACGGGCGACTCCTCGTGCGTAGGTATACTTTTTCTAATTTTATAGAGAATCTCGAATGCATCTCATGGCCTGTCCCATAATGCCGGGACTCGTTGGGCTCGCACTTGCGGACACGGCAAAGTCGTGAGATTAGATTCAATCAGGCAAGTCTCGATCGGCATGGGCGAGAATTTAGATTCTTTTGAGGACAAAACAGATTTTGTCGTGGACGACAAAGTCAGTTCTTTCATGAGGCACGATGTTCGTCTGCTCGAAGGTACAAATCAAGCCCAGGAACACGTGACGTTCCGTTTTGACGTGCATATGTCAAGTCAAATTGAACAGCTGTATTGGAAGAAAGTCATTTATTCCAGATAAATGTCAATGGTGAAAGAATGTAGTGCTTAAGCTGAAATGTTTAAGCAATGCTGTTTCTACAATTCATTAGTCTCCAATATTATTTTCAGTGTTATTATTAAATTAAGAAAAAATACTTGACTGAAATATTTGAGTCGCATAAAGACTTGTGCGAGTCAAATTATTTCCTATTGCAGTATTAAGTATATTATCTTATAGAATATAAAAGATATATGCCATTATTTCTTTTAACTGAAGTCTTTAAAGCATTTAGATTATCATAATTGATCGTAAAATACATTTATAATATCGAGATAAAAACAAAAAATATATATGAAAGAAAAAGAGAAAGAAGGGGAAAAAAGAGATAGAGAATGTATTTGTGCGAGTCTTAAGTAATTCCTTATTGGAGTATATTAAGTGTATTTATCTGATATAGAATGTTAAAAGATTTGCTGTTATTTCCTTTGGCTTTCAAGACTCTAAAGCATTTAGATTATCATAATTAATTATAAAATACATGTATAGAATAGAGATATAAACAAAAACGATTCACAAGACACACACACACACACACACACACACACACACACACACACACACACACACACACACACACACACACAGA
>NW_012130065.1:15155764-15158023 GCF_000143395.1 Atta cephalotes
ACACACACACACACACACACACACACACACACACACACACACACACACACACACACACACACACACACACACACACACACACAGAGCTTCTGTTTTAAGAGCATAATATTGAAAATGAAATGACTATGTTAATAATAATAATACTGATTTTTTAAATGAAATTATTTGTGTATAATTAAAAATCAGAGTTTCTGCTAGTGTTGATTACATTACAATAATACTTATTTACAAATTGACACAAATTTATGCCAGTAATAAATTAGACTATGGATAGTACATACTTCTTACTGTTAGTTTACTAAATTATTTTGTATCTCCCTCTCATTTTTCTAATTTATTAATTTGAAGAAAATGATAACAATGTATTTTTGCATCAGGAATGACAATACAGAATGACATTTCACAAGTTCGGAGTGATTATTGTGGAAGCAACATGTTTGAAAATAAAAATAATTCAAAGTTATCAAGAAAAAACGAAATAATAAAATCGAATTGTTCAGTGGACAACATCAACTCAGCCATCACTTTTGAAAAGGATAAATCCATCAATGACATTCCTAACACAAAACTTCAAATTTGCCAATTGTCTAGCAGCGAGAGTCGCCTTTCATATGATGATGAATCTCTTCGCAATTCATTTTCTCACTGTACAAGTGCTTCATTACCTGCGATATCCTCTTTGGATTCATACTTAGTCAAAAATAAAGCTAACGTGTTTCGAAATGATATACATATACAGGAAAACATAAAAGCTTACACTGATAAAGAAGAGACATTATTTAATCGATTAAGCGAGATGAAAAATCCTTTATCTGATTCGCAGCATTCCTTAAACGAAAAGAATATTAAAGCGAGTCAGAATGATCCAGAAGAGGAACATGAGAAAGATTATCTTAAAGAAGAGGTGTCAGAAAATAATGTATCCGAAATAAAACAATTTGGCGAAGAAACAATAGATTCACGATTACAATTAAATGATAACAAGATTAAAAATGAGCGAAATCAAGTTGAGATAGACATATGCAAGAAGAATGAATCGAATTCAACTGCGGCACTAAGTGTTAACACGCGAGATTCAATCTCTCGACCGACATTGGCTGATGATAGCAAACTCGTAAAAATGTCTCTTCTAACGAATCCAATGAATATAATGCAGTCGAATGTTCAGCTTTTAAATAAAAGCCGTAATTTTTTAAACTTCATTACAGAAAAGTCGACGAACATCATGGAAAAAGCTTTACTACCACAGCATTTGGCAATGAAATACAATCATATATCGAAATCTGTCGAAAGTGATTCTGCGAGATTTTATACCAATAACGTATCTTCTTTGACTGATGTAATTCCTAGATTATATGTAAATTCAGCAACAAATCAAGCAAGGAATGATATGAATTATACGATAAAACAAAATTATAAGAGCGAAAATAATTTGGATATTGTAATAAATAATGAAAAAGAGATAAATTCATCTTCATGTATGAAAGAAGATAAAATATATGATGATAAAAGATATGATTCTAGAGAACAACTGTTACATAATAACAATATTGAGAATAAAGTAATATCGGATGAGAAAATGTATTATGTACTTAAAAACAATGACGATAGATTAGATTGTGATGTAATCGATGAACAAGTAAAACGCGATATGTCGTTGAGAGAAACGGATGAAAATAAAAGTTTTCTACAGACGGACGAGTTATGCGACGACGCATATAAAGAAGACTCGTCTGGTATTGATATTTTAGATTCAAATATTTTAAAACACGATTCATTAGAACATCCGTCATATCTTGTCCTATGGGAGGATTATACCAGTTTAAAACTCGAGCATTCAAAACTACTGGATAGAATGGAATATTTAAAGAAGTTCAATCGATCCAACAACTCGTTTCAAGAAACCGAAACAAACGCACTTACTACAGAAGCACTTATCTTACAAGTGGAGAACTTGCAGAGAACTGTAAATCAATTAACAATCGACTTGAACATGTCGCTGGAAACGCAAGAAGCTCTGAAGAAGGAATGCGCTGCGATTAATAAAGAGAAAGAAAATATGGTTATGAGATATGTAACCAGTGAGAAACAATTGATTGATTCGCAAAGGTAATTATAGGAAGATCAATTTAGGATTTATTTCTGACATTTTTTAGATATAATCAACAATAAATAGTTTTAAAATTTCAAATATCGAGACAAAAATAATTTTAAAGCGCCATATATATATATATATATATATATATATATATTATTTAA
>NW_012130065.1:15158043-15161686 GCF_000143395.1 Atta cephalotes
TATATAATACAACAATAAATTAAGTTTTAAATTTACTAAATAATACGAGAACAAAAATTAAATTTTAAAGTACGCATATATATATATATATATATATATATATATATATTTTAAACTATTTAACAAAAGAAAAGAAATATTTTTTAAGTTTCCGTTTGCACAGTTTGTTACTTTGTCATGTCTGTAAAGATTTGAAGCGCGAAAAAATCGAGGGGAAGGAGGGGAGGTCGAGCCATAAGTAACTGACCAGCTGATTGTAATTTACAATAAATTATTCATACATATTAAATTATATGCATGAAGTTTAATTTGTGATGTATACAACAGAACGAGGGATTCCACGGAACGTAAAATTAAGGAACTTCTAAAGGATCAGGAATTACTACAAAACAAATTGCGCCAAACACAGGGTGAGCGCGCAAGAATATGTAATATTTTGGATGGAAAATGTCGTGAAGTAACAGATTTTCAAAAGGAAATAGAGAATTTAAAAGAGGATGTTAAATTGAAAGAGATTAAACTAAAATGGACGCAAACTAAACTTAAAACTGAAATGGAGTCACAAAAGGAGACTCGACAAAAATTGGATAAAGCCTTGGTAAAGTAAAATATAATACGACTTTTCATGTAGTTTAAATCATGTAAAATAGTAGTTTGAAAATTGTATTTTGATTACATGAATATCTTTGGATTTTTATTTTAGTCACAAATACTAGAGATATAAAAAAAGAAAAATTTTTATTTTTTTATTGTTTGAAAGTTATTAATTGTTTACGATTATATTTTTAACATGAAATAAAATTTTGTAAAAATTATCCAATTTCATTACAATTATTACAATTATTGATCTTAGTAGTCGTTTCAACCTGCGATTACTAATCACCATTAAAGAAATTTTAATGGAATCTTATTTATAGTAAAAAAGAATTAGATTTCTAAGTTCTAATGGAATATCAATATTATTTATTAGATGTATGTTGCAGATGAAAATAAATGATATGAAAGAAGAGTGCGAGCAAATACGCCGCGAAACGCAGGAATCATTTCGTAAATTTCAGCAATCTGAAGAAAATAAAGCTGTGACATTAGACCAACAGCTGAAAGAACATCAGGCGCGTTTGATTTTGGAAAGACATGTTACGGAAGATAAAGAAACGTTAAGACTCCAGTTACAAAAGGAACTAGAAACATTGAAATCTAAGCAACAAAACTTAATCGAAGAAAACAAGAAGCTTAGTCTAAAAATACAAGAATCTGAGAAAGTTCGATTAAATAATGAAAATGATTTGAGTGATTTAAGAATTGTCGCGGATCAGCGTCAGCTACAACTTACCGAATTATTGGACAAAGTCTCCCAGTTAGAAACATTAAAACTGCAATTGCAACAGTAAGCATATTGTATTATAGTCTCAATAATATATTTTATGTATTAATATTTTACAAACATATATAATATTGAAAACATATATAAAATAATTTTACATATTCTGTACAAAAATGTAATAATAATTGCATTAAAAATATAGTCTCATCAAGATTTTTTGCTATAGATTTTTGAACTTCTGAGTCTTTAAAACTATTATATATATTTTTATAAAATCTTGAAAAATTTATGTATGTTAAATGAAATTTTAGTGTTAATAATTATTTTATAAAATATTTTTTGTTTTTTACAGTAAAGAAGAATGTATAATATCAATTGAAGCAAAATTATTGCAATTACAATTGGCTAATGAAGAATTGCAATCCGATATGCAGGCATGTCGCCAGAAGGAAGCAGATATGTTAGACTTTACGCAAAAACTGACAGACACGAACATACATCTTCAGTCCGAGTTTATCGCGATTCAAACGAAAGCGAATCATCTTGAGTCTGAACAAGGTCCGCTACGTGAACGTATTAATGAATTAATCAGTAGAGTCAAAATTTTGGAAGAAGATTTGATGCAAGAACGAAAAAAACGGAAGGAAGAGTGTGAGATTCTAGCTAAGCATGTTGCTGAACAAACTAAACTCGCGCAGAACTTAGCCCAGAAGTTAGAAGATAGTCAAGGTGAAAATACATTGTTAAAGAGGAAGCATCAAACTTCCATAAAGGAATTAACACGGGAATTGCAACAGTGTCATAAAAAATTAGAAATATTTGAAACTACGTCTCCCAGTAATTCATTAGATATTGCATCTAGAACTGGATCTAACACTTCCTTAGCAGGTTTGATATTAATAATATCTCATTCAATGTCTCATTCGTATTAATGTATTGTTATAAATTTATATCATTGAATTATGAAAAGTTAAAAAGTGCATTTTTTTTTTTAGGTGATACAAACGGTGCCTTATCGGACAACAATGCTAATAATGATCATATTAATTCAATAGAACTTAATAAACAAGTATTAATGGAACGTATCATCAAGCTGCAAGATATAAATGTAAAAAGAGCTGAAAAGTTAGATTTTTTCAAAGAACATACGCAGACGTTACTCGAAGATATACAGAAGAAAGAAAAAATAATACAAAATTATATTTTAAATCAAAACTTTGGAGCATTGACATGTAATAAGAGTGACAGATACAAGGTTTGCATATAAACATAAAATACTTTTTTTAGTTAATTATATTTTATCGTATTTATATATGTAGAGAATAGATTGGTAAAACTAATCTGTTTAAAAAAAAATCATTTTATTACTAAATCTAAATCTAAATTTTTATAATGATAGATATTTTCGTTTTTTATACCCAAGCATATCAAAAGCCGAAGAGATATCGTAAGTGTCAGAAAACAGATTTTTTAAATAATGTTAAGAAGCATTGTCAAAATTATTAATTAATTTATATACATAATATTTAATTTTATTTATATATTCTAAACAAGTATACATATATATATATTTGCAGGCAGAATTGGCACGACGTGGAGGTATAATGGCATCTGTTTATAATCATCGAGTTTCAGATGAGAATATGACTTTAGAACTTTCCTTGGAAATAAACCAAAAGTTACAAGCGCTTTACGAAGACGCATTACTAAAAAATATCACTTTAAAGGTAAATATATCAAATAAAAATTATAAATATGAAATTTTAAAAATGTGATATATAATATTACATGTGATTAAGTGTATGTTAAAATATTTTTGGAGTATTCTATTTACATTTTGTACTAAAGATTCATGTATTTTCATCTGAAAAAAATTGAAAAATTTTTAGAGACATGTTTTATCTCTTGGAATTTAATCTTAAAATTTCATACTGTAATATATATCGATTTGATTAAAATGAAGGAAATTATTTTTGCTCCAAAAAATGACTCTTATAAAATTGCTCAGTATTTTTTTATTACTTTAGACAGAGAACGCTATTGAGATTATTTATCATTGTTTAATATAATATTGTTCTTTTTCAGGAAAATATTGATACATTAGGTCAAGAAATAGCAAAATTAACAATGCATCAACAAAAATAAATTGACAATTAATAATTAGTTATTATATATATATATATATATATAAAACTATGTATATATATATATATATATATATATATATATATACATAACACAACTATATAATATATATATATATATATATATATATATATATATATTATTTTATTACTAAGTTATACTAATTTAAACTAA
>NW_012130065.1:15162705-15179413 GCF_000143395.1 Atta cephalotes
TATATATATATATATATATATATTATTATACTACTACTTACTTACGTTAGTTAGTTAGTTTAGTTTGTTTTGTTTTCGTTTTAGTTTTAGTTAGTTAGTATATATATACTCTCTCTCTCTCTCTCTCTCTCTCTCTCTCTCTCTCTCTCTCTCTCTCTGTGTGTGTGTGTGTGTGTGTGTGTGTGTGTGTGTGTGTGTGTGTGTGTGTGTGTGTGTGATGTTCTAGATCATACTATACTATATCATATACTGTATGTGCGATAATAAAATGCAATTATTCTGTACGTAAGATATTCGCAAACTTACGTTATAATGGAAGAAGAGATCAAAAAGAAAGACAATACCTAGTCTTACTCTAATTTTATTTAATAAGGTACGCTATATTATAAATTCGAACTCGTTTTCCGTATTGCATATTTAACGATAAAATACGTCTTTTTCGATAATAATTTTCAATATCTAAAAATGACAGTAATACGTTTAATACGTTAAAAATGATCTATAATAGTTAAAATCACTTCGTTTCTTTTTTCAAATATAATCAATAATAGTGTTAAAATACTGTAAATAGTAATACTGATAACTAATGCCGCAATAATAGTAAGAACGCCGAGTTTTAATGCTTACATTACTTCGAGTGTCATATGTGATGATAGAGAGAATCTATAGAATAATAGATTACTGCCTGTTTTATACATTTTTTTTATAGAATATTGCAGTGTTCTCGAACTTTAAATCATGCTCAATTTGTAAGTATATTTTTCTGTGCGAACAATAACACACGAGTGAAGATTTAGACAAATTTTGTAACATCTTTCCATTCAAACCTTTTTTAACATTTTCCTATTCTTTTGTTCTAAATAAGCATCATTAGATAGATGTAAATAAATTAAAATATTTTCCTTTTTTAATATACAATCGTGCAATCCTTTCTGAGAAAACGATTATTTTCGCTAATTTAAAAAATGCACTTCCAAAGCCCAGATTTATTTACTCTCGAATCTATAATTATCTGCATACTATTGAAATTCAAAAAATAGCATTAAGTGTTTTACAGTTGATTAATACACAAATAACATTGAAAAATATGACAAATTAGATAATAAACAAGCAGTTATAGCATGATTCGTGACAAATGTCTTTTCGCACATTCTGTTGAATAAAGGCGCAAGGAAGTAGAAAAGAATGAAAGAAAAATCATTCAATATCTCGTGAATACATTTTCAATTGAATAATAAATTAAGACAAACAATTCTTACAATAGATGAACAATTATTTTATAAGTCATATCAGACAGTAATCTCAGATATTTCAGATAAAAGATAATACTTTATAAATTTTGTAACGTAACTGCAGCGCATTTAGTAAGCGGTAAATTATAATTACGTGAATCATACATGTAAGGGAAGGTATCGCACTGCCCGTGTATGGACAAGATGTTTTAAAATTATATGTTATAATATATATAGTTTTGTTTTTCCATATGTAGAATATCTTCCAGTATACATTTATATACACATGTATATGTATACATTATCTACATATACACACATATGCAAATGTATATATATATATATATATATATATATTATTTTTTTTTTATTACACTATACATATGTATATATGTGTATTGAAAGATATTCTCTGGAAAATAAAAAAAATTATATTGATGAGGACATATCGAAGCATTCTTTCTGTAGATAGTATGATACTTGTTGCGTGACATAGCGCATATTAAATAATTTTTTTCACCTTCATTATTGAGTACTTGATTATATTGTTTTGTCGATAAAATGTCTGTTGGAAAACAGGTGAGAAAAAAACAAAGCAAAATTCATTGAGCTGTTGGTGCGTATTGCGCTTGGCACAAATACACGATTGATATCACATAACGATTACAATATACGTGAGCCAAACACTTCGTCGTCACACGCAATTTATTTTATGGAAATAAGAATCATAGAAATGAAATAGAAATGGAATGTATCTCGCGTTTAAAAAAGTAAATGAGTAAGCTACTTCTTGACGAAGTTTTCAAATATTCCAATAATCTTAACATAAGAATCTCGTCAGTATATTAGTTAATTATCATTATATTAATTGAGAAATGTAAAACAAAAAATTTTTAACGGTCGCTATAAAATTAATTGCGTGTGTGACATACATACGCTTAACAAAACATTTGTTTTTTAGAAAATATTTAGCCAAAATAAGAGCAGATTTATAATTTAATTTTACTTAGACAATTCTAAAATAATACGGATTTTTGTTGGCTTTCCTTTGCATATTAAACCATATTAAATAAGTTCTTTATGCAAAACTGGACCGACGCGGGCAGTGTGTCACTACGGCAGAATTGCACGATGTTAATACTGGCACAGTGAGGCAATGACCTAGGATTCTCTCTAAATATACTATGAGTACTTATTAACATATTTATCTGGAAAACTATGTAATCATTCACGTTACGTAAGTAATTATTATTGTGTTCTTTCTATACCACCAATCATTTGCATTGTTTAAAACTCCTGTACACGTATATTTAATATATACGTATAGAAAGAGTAATAACCAATCATTACATTGAATAGGCTGCGGACAGTTGCAACTCGATATACATATAAAACAAGTTCTAATTTAGAAAGTCAGATAAAATCCTATCACAGAATTTAATAAAAAAGTGCATGTACTCTAAAATCATGTTCCATTATTTATTGCCATCCATTATTTTAAGTCTTTTTTTATAGTGAGTATTCGACATTGCTGCTTTTTATGTAAAACTGAATGTGAAGGAGCTAATTTTCGTGATTTCAGATCTTACTGCTCGCGGAGAATAGTGTATTGTTATAAAGCATATAATTTTTATAACAGTTATTTTTATAACAGTTATTTTCTTTTATTAAATGCAAAAGATGATTGTAAACGTAGTCACCATTTTCAATCATGCACCTTTTTTTTATAATTCCTTGATAAAAATTTATCTAATCAACGTAACTAGGACATTGTACAACAAAACATACGAATATCCTATTATAATTCTAATATTGAATATTTGTTCTTAATTCACTGTAAATATTTTTGCGCAATATCCATACAATCTTCTTCTGTAAACATCGGAAGGTAATCATTAAAATTATATTTCCGAATGTATAGCAGAAATAATATTTTCAATTCTAGCAAGAATAATAATAGATAAATAAAATTACAAATTGCTATTGTAATAAAAAGTTGCAATTATTATGCAAACATTCATAAGAAATTCTGTCCTGCCATTTTCGCTGAATTTTGCTGAATAATTACTTTTTACGATTAAGATCATTTGTCAGATCTGAATCCAATCACAGCCGTTGAAGATGCAAAGTGCAACTTAATTCGTTGCTACGATATCTAATGCCCTACAAAAAGATCCCAGATAGCATTTCGTGTGAACTCATGAATAATAAAATTCTGAGTTTCGGATATTTCGAGATAGAAACATGCAAGATCGTGATCGATGCCGCTAATTTGCTTGCACACTTACGCAAGGATATGTTCATAGTATATGATACATGGATGTTCATGTCACGTGCATATAAGTGTTAGATGCACTAAGCGACAAATTATAATTTTGTTGGAGAAAAAAAAAAAAGATTGCGATTACTTGTAAAATGGGTACGTCTGACGTAGAATGTTATCTGGGGACGTCGTAGGTACAATGCCTATTTAAGACACTAATGTTTGCCTCTTAAAACTATTTCGAATTCAAAACTATATATTCGAAATTATGATCAATTAGCCATATAGTTTATGCAAGTATATCATTGGACAAAGAGTAAAATACAGGAATGTCGATAACATGACAAAATTTTTTTGCATGAAAAGATTACAGATTTATCAAATATGTCCTTTCAGCTGTCTCATATAGTGCAGCAAAATTAGAAAAGTGATGAGAAGCAATGTTGTAAGTTATGCTAATATTACGAAATTCCGCATAGATATGTGCTGAATCGACTTTTTGTCAACAATTTATTGCTATTAATAAGTCAAAATAATGCAAGTTTTGATGCAAATCTTCCTATCGACTACACCGTACATAACGAAATTATTAATAATTATCAATAATTCGTAATACATTCTGAACACGGTAAATATATCGAGATCATAGGGCGCAAAAGAACACATGCACGAGATCCTACGATTTATGCTTTACTGATACCAAATTCTGCCATATCATGACACGCCGAACGAGCGATCTATTTTGCACTAGGAACTACGTATCCGACAAGTGGACTTTTTGCATTTTTTGTTATACTACTGTTACTCTGATTTAGTCAGATATCGACATAGAACTCGTCCTGTTCTTGCGGCTTTTTCACCCAAGTTCCAAGCTGTGCTTTCGTGAAAGCATCCTTCAATTGAGTCTTGGCAAGCTATTCCAGAAAAAAGATATGCTACATAACGGTGCATGAAATATAAAGTATAACAAACAATATTTCATACAAATTGTTATGTATTGTTATTAATATCAAAGATATAATTACTTACGGAATAATCTTGTGCTAAAGATTTTGCATCCAAATACAGGCGACAACCTTCTTCGTCAACATTGTCTATGGTCGGAAGATTACGTAAGAGATTAAAGAACCGCTTGAAGAATGCTTGTTTACATAACCTAGAAGGTTTCCCCACCTCATCTTTGCCAGTTGTGCAACTTAGGACTTCGGCTTCGTTTTGTCCTGAGGTGATAAAAAATATATATATTCGTTAAATTATTTTACATATTTCTTTCTATGAGAGATTACGAATATGTACAAACCAAGTGTCCAATTGACACTGTAATTAGGCGCTTTTCCAGGTTGTCTGATCTCATTAGATGTAATTAGACTCATTAAAGGTTTATTAAGTCTATATGGCGGTGGTAAACCCTGAATAGTATTCTCAATGCGACCGCATATCGCTCTGTACATATGACTTGGATTTAAGAGACTGCCAAGGACAATGCTGTGGAAGTAAATTGGCTCGATGAAGTGGCTTAAGAGTGCACCTTGCACACCAAGTACGTTCCACCGAGCTATTTTGTCCGAACACGACATTGTCAGCAGTCTTGTACCCTTTAAATTAGATTTTAAAATAAAACATCGATAAAAAGCAATCTGAGTATTTTTTTTTCAATATTCTGCAATGTATGATTGCCTCTAACACAAATAATACATACTGCGATTACACCATCCCAGGTTTGAATACCCTCATTACTCTTCACAGGAATAGTCCCTTCACCAGATTCTATCTTCGTACGTAATTGACCTCTAGCTCGTCTATTGGGATGCTTGTCTATGGCATCGTTCTCTTCGTGAGGTGAGAAAATTCTCGCATCGCCACAAGGGGCGGTATTTATATATAAATGAAATCGAATGCCTTGCTTCAATTTGAATCCTTTTTTAGTTGGCTCGAGAATAGAGTCAGCATTGTTTTCATTTCCAATGTGCAAGTCTAGTTGATTGTAAAGATATTCACAAAGACATCGTCGTGCTATTACTTCCGCATGACAATCATTTATACCACTACCGCTTCGACTTAAATGCTCGCCTGAGATGCATTTCGTACCTTTTACAAAAAAAAAATAATTTTAATAAATGTTTTATTGTCCAAGATTTTTGTTTAAATATTATAGAAATAAAATAAATTTATATCTTACCGGTGGCAACACATATCAATTCTGCATCTTGCCCTTTCGTTATTACAACACCAGCCAAAACTTTACGTCGTGCGTGTTGCGGTTTGGTTACCATGAGTTCACTAAATTTCTGATTAACCATCTTGCCAATTTGATCAGCTAGCATTTGCGGTAAAGACATTTCTGGAGAGGGAAAGTTGATGCGAACAGGATATGATAAACAAAACGAAGAACTATGGACATTTCGCAATTTTGCTAAAGCAGCTTTACTAGCTGCGGCTTTTGCCAGTTTTTTACTTGGGCCCGTTCCCTCGAATGTCTCACCATTAATTGTTACTGATATCGTAAACTTTGCATAACTTTCTCCGTTATCGGATATACAGTTATATACAACGCCCGGATATAATTCGTTAATCAATGCCACTGGACCTTTATCTAAAAACTTATTAGTATTCTTTGGCTCCTGCGTTAATGTTTTAAATGCATTGACAAGATGGTTATCACGTTCAGTCACATCGCTCGTAAAATCTGGCTCAAGAGGCACAACAGGCTGGCAAGTATTGATAGCTTGGTGAACCTCAGGTGTATTTCTAAACTGGACAATGTTTCGTAAAGCAAGTTCCGCGGCTGCATGCTTTGCCATCTTCTTGGTGCGTCCTTTTCCTTCGTAAGTCTGACCATCAATTTGTACCGCAATCGTGAATATTGGAGCGTGTGTGGGTCCAGTTTGTCCCACAACATTGTATGTAGCTCCAGTTTTTAACTCGTTTAATGCGCATACAGCGTTTTTTGGTTGTGGATTTTTATGACGCTTTTTAGCGCTGATAATATCTGATTAAACAAATTAAAGTTTATTACTTCTGTGTTATCAAATAAATATTAAACATTAAATGTACAAACGGGGACACATAGCCTGGCCGTAAATATAAAACACCTTCAATTAATTTTATTTTTCTGAAAAAGGCAATAAAAAGCAAACAAGAACTAATGAAATATTAAAATTGTTATAAAAATATTATTTTTCAATAAAAACTGTGTTCTCTAATTTATTTTTCATTACACATAGGACATTTACGTTAATTTGTGGAGATGACTTATATTTACAACAAAGGCTGTAGAATATTCTAAATTTTTTTATAAAATTTTTGATACACACACACACACACACACACACACACACACACACACACACACACACACACACACACACACACACACACACACATATATATAATGTGTGTATTATACATATATAAACCTACCTTCTAAATCTACTTCTGAAGATCTTTTAAGAACTTGAGATTTGGGTAAATTTCCATGCCCCATCTGCAAGATAAAGCATGAAAATAACTGTGACATCATACTGATTATTTTACTTGAACTCTCTGCAATACTTGACTTATCATTATCAGTATGAGAAATCATAAAAGAAACTTGCAATTTTTTTATTGTTAAAAGTTTTAATATCATTCCAATTTTTTAAGCCTGTTAGTCTGTTTAGATCTATTTGATCCAAAATAATGTTTTCTTAATATTTTATTTAAAATATTTATTATAGCATTTACTGGTTTGAAAATATCTGATATTCTTTTTGTGACTCCATTATTCTAAAAAAATAATAATTTTTTTACATTTCTTTTCCAAATAACTGTAAGGCAAGAAGTAAATATTTATCTAATCTAGTACATATCATTCTTTTTAATTTGATTTCATGCTTTATTTAACAAATATAAAAACTAATAACTGATAGATAAGTGTTTTTACAACATTTTTTATTTCAAGATACTCTCTGTACATAAATTTTTATCTTAAATATTACCAGATTTCAGCTAACTTGATTTATGTTGTTTTGTTATACATTAATTAAAATCATCTCTAATAAAATTGTATCTTCTTACCTATTAGTGAGCCAATACCTTGCATTGTTTCATCAGAAATAAAAAAGAAACTTTTACTAGAGTAAAGTGTGACGACTTAAAAATGTGTATAGAATAGCATTTTTATATTTACTAGAGATAAAAATGCTATTCTACATATTTTTAATTCACCTTGCTCTAAGTTAAAAAAAAGTTATCTGGATATTTTCTATTCGAATCAGTCTACAAAAATTTCTACTTTCTCTTATTTCTGATGAAAAAAAATTAAACGAATACATTCAAAATCCTACAAAAATTTCTACTCAGCTAATGCAGACCACTTTGATCAAATCTGTTAAGTCACCTTACTCTCTTAGTTTTGATAAAAAAAAAAGTTGTTTGAAGGAATGTATTGGAATTAAAGCCTATAAAAATTTCTACTTAGCCAAATATCACAGACTACTTTGATCAAATCTATTAAGTCAGCTTTCTCTCATATTTCTAATGAAATAATGTCAGGTGTTCACTAACAGGTGAGAAGATGGCACACTTTATATTAGGAATTATTAAATTCGTCTCGATTTACCTGCGCCGCATGGCCGCTGGGTGAGTTCTCTGACAGTGTATTACCGTTAGCAGGAGTCATAGACGCGCCGCATTCTGAAAAGGAGAAAAATAATGTGAGGCATATAAACACACGGAAGTATACATTACAAGTGCATCGCGGGGAAAATCAATAGAGCCATCTCGTACTTGTCGGAGCCGATTGTTGGTTGTTATTCAACAACGCCAGCCCGTTCGACATGATGCCGTCTCTCACTCGGGAAGAGAATGATACCACGGGGTTAAATACAGACGGATGAATCGTGCGTTCGCACGTGCGACCGCGTGTCAGTACGAATAAACACTCAGCGTCGGTTATTCTGGCATCCCGAAAATCCGCAGCGCCATTGTCGTTTTTTTTCGCATAATCGACCTAACCTGATCCCCCAGAGAGATGGCCCCGCCGATATCCGTATTGTCGCCGTCGAGAAAACGCCGTCATAAACGCTTCGCTTCCGCTCGCTTCGCTTCGCCGAGAATGACTTTTTGTCGTACACTGAAGCACACTTCGAAAACTTTTGAAAAGGATACTTGCTAAATGTGTGCGATCATTGCGATTCTTACACACGATTACTCTACGAGAGTCGGCACTTATTCACGTCGACCGCATAAATGGCGTTTTTCGAGCGCTGCGAGCACTCTAGAGTCTATACCGAGCGCAAATGTGCGCAGGAGCGGGGAGAGGAAATCTGAGAAGAGGGCGAAAGAGGAAGAAAAAATTAAGGAAAGTAATTCGAAATTCTAAGATATTTTTTCCGAAATGAGATAATTGTCGTACTTCGTGTCGTAAAAAAGAAAAAGAAAAAAACCATTCGTGCCTTCAGAATTTCAAAATCCGATCGCGAAAATAGAATAGCTTTCGACTCCCTCTCGTGGCGATTCCTCGTGATCGGTTACGTGCACGTGATATATATGATGTGACACGTATATCGCTTTTCTTGGCATTTCCTACTTTCTTCTCTCCCTTCATTTAACGGGCCGATGCAAATTAGCGTCACTTCCGCTGCACGAGATGCAGCGACCGTTAAAAGCTATACACACAGAAAATACATATTATACGCAAATAATGATTACTTATTTCAAGTATTTAAAAGTATCCGCAAACTCTCATCGTAAGTTCATCACAAACAAATTTATTCAAAATATTATATATTTTTAATCTTAATAAATTTAATACTTCAATCAAGATTATTTAATTAAAACAAACTCGATTTGCTTATTATATAAAATCGCTTTTTCAATTATTTTTATATCTTTATAATATTCAAAAAAGAAAATTAATTCTTAATTTGAATATTAACGAGTTCGTCTAAAATTTATAATAAATATATTCTAAGCTTATTACGAAGAAAATATTCTTTTGTTAAAGATAATTGAAAAATAAGAGAAAGAAAATAAATTGAGTAATTACTTTTCGTAATAATAGAATGATTTTTCTGTGTGTAAGGTCGATTCATTCACATACAACTTGAGCAACATATAATGTACACCTAGAGAAAGATTTCTTCGATTCAAAGAAATATTTCTATACAATTAAAAAAAAATTTCTTTGATTTAAATGTCATTTCTTTGATTTGAATATTATTTATTGAATATTATTTATTGAAATTAAATAAAAAAATTTATTTGATTTAAAAAAATAATTCAAATCAAAGAAATTTTTTCTTTAATTATATAGCAAAGAAACATTTCTTTGAATTGAAGAAATCTTTTTCTAGGTATATAAAGAGTAGGTCTGATCTTTTTTCTTATAGAAATCCAAAATAAAATAAAAGAGAAAAGAACATTCTAGAATTCTAAAATTTTAGATAAAATAAGTACACAATATATTATATATTTCATTTTCTTTATAATATTTTTTTATATTTTTCAGTTGAAAAATTTAAGTCGACTAAACTTCAACTATTCAATTTTATTCCATACACTTTTCTATGAATATTTAGCAAAAGTCGAGCAAAATTTCGATATTTTTTAAATTATTCTTGTTCGTCATTTAATATTAGCCAATTTAATATTGGAAACATTCGACGAACCAATGCAAATTTAGCATCACGTCCGCTGCATGAAACCCTGCGAACATTAAAAGCCAAGCCCATTCAATTTCGGCTCGATCACATTTGCACAATATGCTCGAAGAGGTCTGATCTACCCTTACAGAATTTTGGCCAATTTAATATTGAAAATTATTATTTATTTTGAGTATTAAAAATATTAAATCAATGTTTTTAATGTTCAAAATAAATAATTATAGTCAGTACCTTGACGTACAAATTAAATATTATTTGCAGCATCTCGTGCAGCGGACATGACGCTAAATTTGCATTGATCCGTCGAATGTTTCGAATTCTGCATGCCACTCTTCTAGTACTAAATTTCTCTAAGGTTAATCTGGCAAGAATTCTAGAATTCTAAATTCTAGATTAAAATATCACAAAACATTTTTTGAAATTAATAATTTATTATTATTTAATTTTCTTTATACCTTTTTAATATACTTTTTTTGACTTCGCGTCCGTTTGAATGTATCTACACTAAGATTTTTTAACTTTTAATCGATAATATTGATATCATTATTATCCTTGTGCAGCTTTTTTCTTTTTATATAATATTTACGGAATAATAATATAACAATACCGATATTGAATTTACCGATAAGAATTATCGATAAGAATTACAAAATTTCAAAGCTAAGAAAGCCGTTAAGAATTACAAAATTCCAAAATTCTGAGAAAATATTCTGTATACATTTGAACCCTAATTGAGAAACATGCAGTAACAAAGAACATCTATCTATTGTTCTCAACAAAAGATGTTTGCTTTCTTCTGCCTATTCACGCACAGATAGCACGCACGGCACCGGGTAACGTCTCGAAAGACTTCTAGAAAAGGCTACTTCTAGAAAATTCGTTCATTTGTAAAAAATTTTCATTTAATCAACTTATTTTGCTTTCTTTAATCGCTAGTCGTCGAATCGCAACATCGTATTAAAAATTAAGAGAGCATTATAATACCGCAATTAATAGTATTTTTGTTATCTATTTTTTTAAACTATACAAATGAAAAATTAATGTCAATATGAGATTGTGAACTCAATGCTTTTTAATTTTTGCGTTTCTACACACGAAAGTTTCTATTTCATAACAAAAATTATTATTATAAAATAATAATGTTTAAATTAAATAATTTTAATATAATAAAATAAAAGAAAAAAGATTCTAAATTCGAGAATTCTAGATTAAAATATCACAACATATTTTCTGTTTTATTTTCTTTATACTTTTTTAATATTTTTTTTATTTTTCAGTTGAAAAATTTACTTTATTATTTAAAGTTTAACTGTATTCAATTTTACTTCATATACACTTTATTTAGTAAAAGTCGAAAAATTTCGACTTTTTTTTTAATTATTCTTATCCATCGTTTATATCACTCAATTATATCTCTTCTGGATATTATAATATCCAGAATTAGAACACTAATTATATTATTAACGAAAAATCTCTCACTTACTATGTAATATATATATTTCGTATTTTTTCACTATAGCTTCAACGTAAACAGTATCTCGCACACCACGTCGCACGATCTCATTGTAGCCGATGGTGAGAATGTCCGGGTCATCAGCGAAGAGTTTCCGATTGAAGCACTTAACGATCATTCTCAGATCCAAGTGATTGATCAAGAGTGTTAACTTCTTTAGTAAGCCCTTGCGAGAGAGTTGGTGTAAACGCGCACGCCACGTGACGTTACACACGTGGTAGAGGCGCGTCGAACGTTGCACTACTATGCGTGTTACCATGATTACAATTTCATAAAGATCCTTCTTTACAAGTTTACTCATCTCACAAACACGTTTCAAAACCGGAAACAATAACTGTAGTAGAGCGGGGTGAAACGTATATCTCAACAAATTATTATATGAACAAGCGTTTTCACTTAACGATAACAGTCGCGAAACAGTAAAGTTTATCTTAAATTAATTTAAAAAAAATGATTGCTCGCACGATAACGATAACGACAAATTGATACGATTCCCGACACCCGGAAAGTAAAAATCACATCAATTTGTCACTACTGTTACGGCAAATGAGACCTCTCTCATCGACACGTTCACTGTTGGATGTTTATGTGTAAGCGCAGATTCTATCACGCATCGTTTGGGGAAGGCGATAAGGGTTTCGTGCGAGAGCAATGTAAACATATTTATCCACCTTTATTTCTAAACAGTACGCTTGCTTCAATAGCAGTCTATATACGTACCGATCTTACGTGTCTCAAGAGTGTACAAGTTCAAGAAGATACGAAGTAAATTTACAGTGTCTTCTTCTTTAATGAAAATTAACTTTCGATGAGAAATCTTTTTTGGGTAAGACTTGCACTGTATCCATTGAATGCTCTAAATGCACTGAATTGCAAAATATGTGAAACTATAAAACCTGTCCTTTGTATACATGTTCTTCTGTACTGGACTTTGAACTTTTCTTTTTTGCTTTCACCAAATAGATATGTGATCTAGAATTTTCTTTCCCCACCAAATTTCATTTTAAGAACAAAGAATGCATAACCAATTTATCACAAAAGAGATACCCATACATTTTCAATACTAGTCCTTTGCATTCCGAAATATTATACCTGTGTGCTTTGTGATACTCCCTTGTTAAATTTTACTAAAAATAAGATCGAGATCGTTCAAGAGTATTAGTTGAAAAGAAAAAAGAGAAAGTTACATGCAAACGCTATTCACAAATTTATAACATCGTCTTTTATATATAATCATTCAATGTAAATAAATCATTTATAAACTTAATTAAATATCACAAAAAATAACAAAAAAATTTAGGCTCTTCTTTTTGTTAATTTTATGATAAAATAATTACGTTTATTATAATTATATATTTTATATTCAATGGCCAATATTTCAAAATATTTCAAATAGAATGACATTTCGAATACTCTCTTAGGCATCAATAACAAAGATTTTAAATACATAGGATTAGTCAAACTATTTGTAATTTTGAAATTAAAAATCTGTTTTTTTGTAGATTAATTACACTTGTTGTATATTAATTTAAAACGAAATAATGTACAAAAAAAATATATACATATAATTGGTGAAAGCGAGATAGAAAGTTTTGAAAATAATAAAAAACAAACCTTAATTTCACTGTGAGAATTTAAGAAAATAAAATTCTAAGTTAGATGAGGCTTTAATTTATATTTTATCTCTAAAAGAAACTCTCTAAAATCTCTGGAAAGGAATTAATAATAATCGATATTAATATTTTACTTTTGATGCTATTGTTTGATAACATCAAAACATTGATAAATTTCATGTCTTTCCTTCTGTCTTCGTTATCTCATTTTTACGCACATTCTTATTGCTCACGTTGTTTTTTTACATGAGAAAAAGAAAAAAATGTAAACATTTAGATAAAAGATTGAAAGAATCTGATTAGTCAGGCCCTATTTGTAATTATTATTGTTATATTTTGATGCAATGCATTGATGTATTATTAGACGAAATATCTGAATAAACCTAATGATTTTCGCATCATCATTCTTTCAGAATGCGGTCTAAGTTTCACCACAAATGCTTTGAAGTATTTTTTTAACCAATCAAAAAAAAAGAATTTACGAATTGACTAATCAAAGAATACTTTAAGCATTTGTAGTATGTTGACTGTATACTCTTAAATAAATAATAGATCGAAACAAAGATTTAAAAAATGTTATGAATTGGCCACGTTCAACGGAACATTATTTTGTAACTATTGGAAATTTTTTTTGCGCTTATTGGATTATATTTTTAGATTTCTAAACATTGAATTATATCTTTAGATCTAAAGATCCTATCTTGATGAAAAAAGATTCCAAACTGTTTCAAAATAAATGTTCTGCGGACCATTATCCTGTCTCTTTTTTTTATTTGCGTCATACATAGCGTTACTGCAATAAAACGCCTAGATACACACAGCAATATAAAAAAGTGTGCGTGATTTTTAAAGACTATAACTCTTATATAGTAACTGTCTCTAGTGTCGATTATTCTTATTTTTTCACGTAGATTTTAGATGATCTGAATTTTATTCATAAGATTATTGCATTTTGCTATATTATTATAGAAATTGAATTATTGTTAAATTATTACCGATAATGATGGGCATTCGTCAATAATGATGAGAATATTTTGACCATTTCAGGAATTCTGATACAGCCTGATATAATTTATTCAAATTTTAGTATAATATTATGTAGTATATCAGAAAAATTTAGAGACAGATATTGCACAAATATCATGTGAATATGTATATATAATAATTTCGTAAATATATATTAATCTAAAATTTAAAACTCAGTGAGAAATGAGCCTCAATTATTATCGATATTATATCGTATTCATGAGTGTACACAGTATTTCAATTAGCGGAAGGGGGGGGAAGGGGTAAAACTCTATCTTCACACTCAAAATTTATTAAAACATACCTATATTACAGCCTCTTCAGCGAACTTTTTTAATTTTCTTCCATCAGCTTCTCTTTCTTCGCAAGCACCATTTTTTTTTGTACATACACTTAACATATAAAATCCATTGAAGCAATTTTCCGACATTGTTGACCGCTAACCAGTTTTTATACACCTTCGCAATGTACTAAATGATCTTTCAATTATGCTCGTTCTGCATAGTTGAGCTAAAGAAATATGCAAAACATGTTTCGTTGGTGTTGGGAAGAAAGTTTTAGTTTCTTTTAAAGTTGTGTATTGATTTCAATTCTTTGAATACTTCTTTTTTAATTTTTTCATTCCTTCAGAGAATGTATTATAATTCGGCTTCATTGTCACTCAAATTGTAAAAATCAGAAAAACTATAAGTGCTTTCTTTTTAAAATCTTTTAATGTCATATCCAACATAATAAAAAGATGTAGAGCTAATAATAATAGTATACAAGAACTTCAACTAAAAAAACAGACCTTATTATTGAAGACTGTCTGTAATGTCTTATAATTAGATTAATGTTTTAAATACTAGTACGGCTTTTCGAAAATTTAGGAGGGGGGGGGGTTGCTCCCTCCCTGCATATCTCATGATATCGTATCGATGTTGATTCGACATCAATTCGAGTCATTTCTCGCCGCAAATAATTTTCAGGATTTCAAAATTGAATTTCGAAAGATGACAATCAAGTTTTGCTAAATTACACAGTTAGCTAAATATTCTAAAATGAAATAGCATGGAAAATTGACTGATACGGGATCTACAATACAAGTCGTAGTGGTTGTAGGGTCTTAAGTAATAAAAAATTGACCAATCATAATCGTTTATTTTTTTCATATTTTTTGGATTGTGACTGATTAATTTTCTACGATTAAAAACCCTACGATCGTTACGACTTCTATTGTAAACCCCGTGTCACTGATACTTCACACACATTTTGTCCTTATTATAAATTTTGTGGAAACAATTCAGTCGTGCGCACGTGAAGGAATATTCACGTATTTATATTCAGTCGAAAGTTCGAATATTTTATACCTTCTGAATTATTAATTACATCTCATCTTGATCAAGGAAGCGAATCATTAATTAAAGAAACATAAAGATTAATAAAAGAATTGAAAAGGTAGATTAATAAAAGATATGTAACGACTAATGGGTGAAATAAAAACCGATTGTAAGTGCAAGTGAAATTGTTCTTAATTATAAGCACATGATGTTTGTTACACTAAGCCTATGCACGACGATGCTTCATGATATGTTGTGTTACATATAAACTTTTACGCACTTCCTGCATTTATCTTCTCAAGAATTTATCTGTCTTTTCTTCGTTTACTGTTTCCCAAGAAAAGGAATTACAATACTTACAGCTCATTTTTTTATACATATTTTTGTTTCTCTTATACGCATGTACGATTCCTACGATGACATTAAACTGATTTCGATTAGAGACGTGTTAAAAGATCTAGTTTGGTGCATGATTTACATCGCCGCAATGACTGCATCATTTACATCTTCGGATGAATTGCGGAGATGAGAATTGATACACGACACTTCGATTCTCGAGAAATATCTTTGAAGCATAATGTCTTTAAACACTTAAGTCTCTCTATGATAATCCAGTAAATTTGAAGAAATCGTTCGCGAAGTTATGTTATAATACATCGCAACTTAATATAAGTTACAGTCTATTCCAACTGAAATTAATCCAGTCAAAAGTCTAATCGGGGTGATATCTAAGGTACTAATATGATTCAACTATCAACAACGGAACGAATGTTAAACATATGGAATAATCATTATGCCATGAAAGATCTCTTTAACATGCATATTAGGAATCTCGTAAATATTCCAATAAGAAGTGTATGTAAGAGCAGATTAATACAGTTCGATTCTATTTTCGTGGTGTACGAATCTAATCAGCATAATGTCCCTGTTAACATACACGATATATAGGTACACATTCGGATATTCACCGTACATTATGTATATATATATATATATATATATATATATATATATATATATATATATATATAGTATATATATATATATATATATATANANANANACACGAACGTACGTACTACGTAACGTACGTACCGT
>NW_012130065.1:15179433-15190644 GCF_000143395.1 Atta cephalotes
TATACTACTACTATATNTATATATATATATATATATATATATATATATATATATATATATATATATAGTTNTGACTATATATAATTATATTATAAATTTNTAATACAAATACGCGCACACGCGTATCCAAAGTGCCTTCTTGAATCGGTCGCTACGTGCGTAAGACATTTTATTTCAGTCTTTATAACATATTATATAATATCTGGTTGTCCACAAAACATCGATGTGTGTGATGATCGATACAAGAAATGTCATTTATGGCACTCCTCCGATATCTCATAAACTGTATTTCAGTTGTCGAGAAGGTGACAAATTATACGTTCACCAGGGGGAGAATGACGTCTAAAACTTAAAAATAGAATCGCAAAATTATTAATAATATATTTTTCTGTTAGATAGAATCTGTCGGTTAATGTACGGCTTGCAAAATACTATTTTATATATAGTATAATTTTTTTGCAGAGTCATTCTTGGAATATTTGAATTAAAAGAGTAAATATATATTGCACATTTGTTATCTCGAGTAATAGCAAGTTTCCCGGCAAAAACGCGTATCAAATAGAAGGCGATACTCATTCGATTTTCGATCCCGTTAATAGATAAAATCGTGCTGCTACAATCTTTATATATATGTATATTTTACTACTTAAAAGTTTTCGTTTTTCTTTTTCAACAGTATTATACAATTGTCACAACATATACCTTATACACACAATAAAAGTATTTAGATAGAGTTCATTTAATAGATTCTAAGAGGAAGTTAATGCAGATAGTCGTAACGTGGACTATAAATAACAATCAACAATTTGTTTGAAAACAGAAAACAAGTGTGAATAGTAAAATCTATATCTAAGAGTGTGTAGAATATTTACAAGTGTGACGGAAATTTTTAATTAATTTAATTTTTCATACATATCCTCTTTCAAATTATCGACGATGAGATCGACAAATCTATTACGATCGTTTTTCTCGTATTTGTCGTATCAAACCTTGCAGGCCTCCTAAGTTTCTGTATATTAATTTTTTATTTAGTTTCTGTCGATTTAAATGCGTTTTATCTAGATGAAATCTCATTCATTAAATCATACATATTACATTTTTCTTAATGACTACCACCGTTTTAGTGCAATTGAATGGCAAACATGAGTGCGATGTAATTATTTTGCTGCAGTGCAAACACCAATTGCTACTTGAATATTTTTCTATAAAACGCAACTATATTTATAAATCTATAACATATATTTATAACAACATAAAATAATTATATGAACGTAATATAAATATATATATATATAATTTTTTTTAAAAGACATTTTCTTTATAAAGACATTTTAACTCGCTTTTATCCTGACAAATATCATTAAAACATTATTAAAAAAGATTGTCTAAAAAAATCAATAATTCAATCCCAAGAGAATTTCGAGGACTGAAACATGATAAATTTTTTAAAAAATTAACGCGCTGAAACTTCTATTGGTGATATTTCTCATACATATATATTCTTTAGTATTATTATTATTATTATATATATAGAACGATATTCTGAATATTTTGAGAAATAAATATTCGCGCGAATAATAGAAAGTTATCTTGTTGTTTTGTAGCTCTTAGATTAATATTTCATTTGTCGCGTATAGATTGGTTACAAAATAGAAACGCTTTGGAAACTCAAGAATAGAACTTCTCTATTCATTATTCTATAACCAATCAATGCTGCAATGTACTGAAAAATTTATTATATACGATAAATGAAATATTAACCGTAATCAGTATTTCATTTCTACAACAAATTTTTCAAGCATGTTAAATGGCTGCTGGATAAAGGAATTATTGAGTTTCTATAGAAATCTTCTATCTTGTAGCTAATCAACACTTAAAAAATTTGTCACATGACGAATGAAATATTAGCGTTAGCATAGTCTTACATTCAAAACTATTCAAACTATAATAAATTCGACAGAGTTCGAAATGGATTGGATTACTATTTTCTTCTTAATTATACATACGGAAAGGTAAAAGATAAACTGTTGAGCACAAATAAAAGTAACGTACGTGTCGCACAGGGCATCAGGAAACTTTCGATAGGCACTTTCGATTAATTGGATTTAGTCTTACCACTAATTCCCTGATACCCTAGACTCGTGAACATTCATTTACAAAGGAAGCAACAAATAATATACTGAAAAAAATGAACCGTAACAGAGTAAGTTGTAAGGAGGGTAATGATAAATCATCAGATTTAGTAGAACTATCGAATGGGGCATCAGAAGCGTGTTGGTTCATTTTTTTTTTCGCTTGTCCACACAGATATTTTATCACATCGTATATCTCGGTACATTCCATACAACAGCGGCATAAAGGCGGACCACACGTACGTTCATATGCACGCATGCACGGTACACATTACGTCTCCACGTGCAACATACGTATATATATATATATATATACGTACAAAAACCTGAACGATGCATTTTATTTTGGTCAAATTCGAAATCAATCATTTCGCAGCCTGTCACAGTGTCAATGATTATTTAAATACAAAAGAGCATCATTAATGTTTCCTTAAAATATTAGAAATCTTACAACGAATGATCCTTCACGATATACCGATACGGAAAAGTCGACTTTAATTGTAAGTTAAAGACTTTTAAAGTTTAAATACATAGAATTATTTGAGTTCATTAATCTTATACATTTGTCTTATATGTGCTTTGCACGTGGATTCCTATAGGCACGCATACGTACCTATCCATATGGATATTTATATTTATGTTATTATTTGTTTAGTATAATGTCTTCTTAAGCGTTCACATTTCAATATATCGTCGTGGGGAACAACCCGCGGCATCGCGACAGATCGAGTCGTTACCAGTCGTAGTCGTGTTGATGAAAGGGATTGGTGCATGGTTGTTGGGCGTGTAGTTGGATAGTTGGTTTTACGACATCGAATTCCCTACCGACCACTTCACTGTAGATCTATCAAACAGGAAAGTTATATATCATCAATTGTCTCTAAGTAACGCATACCGGATTTGGAATATAAATAATTTGTTCTCGTGGCAAAGTATAGATAGGATTTCTTGTTCAGCGAGTGTGTAGCTTCTCGTAGAAGATGCGGGCAATAAAGCCGATAGCGTCTTCCTTCCGTTTTTGTATCATTTTGTTTTTTTTTTCATTTGTTTTGTTTTTTTTTCTCTTATCGACAGAAATATTGCGTCCTCTCTTTGCCGGACGTTTTAATGAGAATGGTTTTACTGAACCTGGAAGCTCCTACGAATATACTCGTCCTCTCCCTTGCCAGTCATACCGTAATTATATCCACCTTCGCCGCCACCTCCGCCGTTTAAGAATGGGTTCGTTGGGTTGCCAGGGGCTGCGTCAATGGAAAATAAAAAAAAATTAAACGATAAAGCAGTAAATAGATTAAAGTATTATAAATAATCTAGAGGTGAGATATCACTCGATCGTCTCGTTCACAAAGAAAATCTCTACTTTCCTAATGAAATGATTCCTTACCTCCGTTAGCACCGGGTACCGCGAGATTTCCACCAGCAGTCTGGTAAGTCGCCCCGTAGCCAGCATCTTGATTAGCTAATTCGTGCAAGCGAGTGGAACTGAGAGCACGCGGTATTGCATTGCTCGGTACACCGTGCGGTGCCAAGTGAGTAGCCTCGGCTACTTGATGCGGATCTTCCGTCTGCGGTAGCTCGGATACAAAACCGGTATCCTTTCTGTAGAAATTGATGAACACAAAGACTGCTAAGACGATGATGCAGATGAGACCGTATGCTCGGAAAGTCGCTGTCGTACCTGCATTATTAAATTAATCAACATTCAATGATTGTCATCCAATGAACATTATTATAAATTAATATAATATTATTGTGTAATATAAATTTTTGAATTTTTTGTTGAAATAATTTGTGAAATAATATGTGAAAAATTCAATATTATGTAAGCCTGAAGTCATTTGAATCTTAAATCAATAATCAAAAATCAAAAATTTGCAAAGAGCTTACCATAAGCTGCGACGAACATGCCACCAATTACCGCACCGCAACCTCTTCCAAGTCCATGATGAAGTCCCTGAAGAACACCCTGCGCGCTCGAACGCAATTGTGCCGGTGTATTATGAGCGATGTAACTGCAACATGCTGCCCATACTGCCGCGTGCGTGATACCCTGAATAAATTCGAAGGGTAATACCCACCATGGATTTTTCAGCCAGGATATATAGAGAAATCGGAATACATTTCCGCCCAGACCCAGACACAATACCTAAAATGTACGAATAATAATTATCAACAAAGCGTGAATAATAAAAAAGGCGACCAGAAAATTTTTTCTAATCTTTGTTGCAAAAAAGTGATGTCATATTAAATTGTAAACGCAAAATTGATATATAAATTAAAAATATATTAAAATATTAAAACAATTTCGTGAAAATCGCGTAATCATTTTTCTTTGAAAAATTTTTCTAATTTTGAAAAGTGGGATTTGTTGAAAAAACGTAAACAGTTTTATAATTTGAAATTTTCAATTAGAATAGAGTCTGTTTCGCTTCCTTCCATTTATATAAATACAAGTTCATGCTCAGATCTACAATATAATCGAATTTATAGCCGAGCTCTTATTATCTGAAGTACAGTATCGTCAGTTCCTAATTTATCAAAACTAATAAATACTAATAGAGGGGAGAATTAATGAACCTCTATTATCTGAACCATTTAGTTATCGAAACTGTCTTGTTCCCTGATAAGTTCGTATAAATGGAGTTTTATTGTTCTATAACATAGTATATATTTCATAGTATATATTTCAATATAGCTGCTAATGTATTGGAAGCAATTATTCTTAAAGTTTATATTTACCTTCACGTGCCCGATCTGTCGAATAAGTTTGAAACTGAAGAAGTACGCAAAGATCTCGGAAATGTGATTGATCACAGACGCAACGCCGAAGAGAGTCGGCGAACCACCATAATCCTGAAGATGCCAAAATAGGAAAGTGAAGATCAATCCTATGCCAAATCCCATGAACCACGCGACGAAAAGAAACGACGCGCATTTTACATCCTTAAATTGCTTCAATACTGTCACCCACTCTGGTATTTCCTTCATCGTTTGGGCAAACATCTTGGTCTAAAATTAAGAAATCATTAGAACGTGAAATTACTTGCGATGCTGATAATTCATTCATAAGATTTCTTCACATATTACACGATAAGTAAACTGAAAAAACGTGGTTTTTATTTTTCCATTTCGCCTCGTTGATTAATAAATGTTACGTAAACATAATAAGAGCTTTCTATTTAAAACGTCTTGATAAAAAAAAGATACAGACCTTCCCTTCGGGAGGCGGAGGCTTTGGATCTACAGCGGCGGAAGAATCCTGAAGCCCAGGCAGATTAAGTTGCTGGGATAACTGACTTTGAAGCTGCTCTTCCCGTGTTGGCTCGGCCGGAGGTTTCACCACTTCCTATATATAAAATATGATATAGATAATTAATAAGTTTAATAAATTTTATTTCAGTATTCTTACAGAAATTTAGTACTAGTCAATTTAATAGTGAAAGATACTGATTGATTTCTTACTTTAAATATTAAATTGAAATCTGAACAACAGTGTTTTTAATATTTAAGTAAGACATTAGTTAATTACTATTTTTTAATATTAAATATCTATATAAAGGATATAAATTAATTTGAAATTTTTTTATTCTATTGCATAGTAATTACTCGCGAAATTTCTAATTAGAGATAAAGAAGAAGAAAGAACAAGAAAATTTATGAGAAATTTATCAGATAAGAAATATTTATAAAAAAAACAATCCTATTGATATTTTCATATAATTTTTAGCAGTGGTATTTTATTACAGTATACATATTGAAGTAAACTTACCGGCTCAGCAGGAGCAAAGTCGTACTTAAAATTAATTTGTGTTGCTGTTATCAATGCAGCACCCATTAAAACACTAAATATTGCAAAACAAATCGTGTAATTTTTTTCTCTCTCGTCAGGTTTGCAGGGATGATCCGGAAAAGCGGTGCTATGATCGAGAGCGATTCCAACGAAAAACATAGCCAAACCCCATCCGAGACTTCCAAACATGCGTTGATGACCATATCTAATTAAAATTTAATTTTTAGAATTAATGTAAATATTGTACAATCTCCCAAAATTATTTTATTATAAAAAGAAAACAAAATTGCCTTATTATTCTTCAATGATATTCTGATTATTACCTATCAGCGTCTTCACCAAGTAAAGTAATAACAGCTGAATCGGCTAATGTTATGGCAGGTGCCGAAAAAAATTCACCGACTACTACCAACAATAACAGAAGGAAGAATGTTTTTTGAATATCCTAAAATCACATTTAATCAACATATTAAATTATTATTTTTCTTGTAGATGTTTTTTTATTATATTAATTATGTCTTTACAGACACAAATTATTGTTTTCAAGTTTTTACATAATAAAATCAAAGTCAGATTTGTGATTTACCGGTAATCTGTAGACTATGGAACTGAAAAGCGGCTTCACCCATTCTTTATTCTCTTTTTCGTTATAATTTGAAGCATAAGTGACCGATTGAGGGGACAATTTATTAGGTCCAATCGAGCCATGAAACATTCTTGTATTTCTGCGACGTCTCACCAATGACATATCTATATTTTTTTCGTTTTCTTCTTCATTGTCATTAATTTTAACCATATCATCCTCATCCAAAAATGTTTGCCTTTTCTCCACATCTCGTTTTACCATTATCTTCTCCGGTGGTGATTTCACTTGCGTTTTGATATGAACGTAAGCCTTTTTCGGAACTGTTCTCTCAGCCTGTACTGGTTCGTTCTATAAAGCAAACATATTTTTTTTAATGCTTTCTCTATTAAACGCAACCAATGATTACTGATAACTTAGTGCTCATAATAACTTCATTCTCTTGTATATGCAATTTACATATCAATAATATTCTAGAGTTAAAGAATATAAATTTTTAGATTAGTGATACGTACATGCATAGTTCTATTGTACGTAAATTTTATTATCGTGTATAAAAAAGCACAAGTATTTGTACCTTCATGAAACGTTTATATTCCAACACATCGGCTGGACGATTTTTTTTTTGCAACGTTTCCAAGTCAATCCCCGTCGCATCCGCATTGTCAACATTGCTTTCTGATAATAATTTATACCTGAGATTTCCAGCATCATCCTTATCCGTGAGAGATGTTTGTCGTCTAACTCTGTTGTTTCTCAAATCGTATATAATATAGCCGCCTTTATTAGACTTTCTAACATCATTTTTCTCAATGTCATAAGATCCAAACGTACTAAATTCCTTTGAGTTTAGCTTTTTCTTATAATCAAATACTTCATTATCATCCGTATTTCGTCGTAATCTTTCGAAGACAACGTTAGATGCGACCTCTAGATATTCCTCTTTATTTTCAGGGTAATACAAGTCACTCAGATCTGTCGATCTTTTTACAATTCTTTGTTCCCTGTTAGACGCTTCCAGATAAGGAGTGTTATTTGTACTAACCATACAAGAGGTAGGCGGAGGCTGAATGAAGCCCAATGGCAGAGTGAAAATAATCCAGCAAGAAAGAGAAGCCAATAAGAGAAGTTTGCCTTTTTGCCATCTATGGACAAATAAAGAGAAATGTAAAAAGTTCACTTATTTTTTTTCATCTTCTTTTATTTTCAAATATGAATATTTTCAAAAAGATAGATACTATCTACTAAATACTATCTAGGTAGATACTATCTACTTTCTATCTATCTACTAAATAGAAAGAAACGCATATTATTACAATTCGTTTGCTGCTTACAACTTAGTTTTTTCACATGTCCTTGGCCTTCTCATATCATTCTAGACGAATGATAAGAACACTTGCTTGCCGAGCAAAAACTTTTACGGATTTGATAAATTTTTATTTACAATTACGGAAAAAACTTAGCTTTTACAAATACTGTTTCTACGTCTTCTATTTTTTTTAACCGGGTCTTACTCTGTTTTCTAATTTATGTTAATAATTATAAAAATTCAACATTTTCAATGTAATAAATTTTATAAATTGCGTATCAACTTCTGCGTGATTTCTTATCTAATAATCTTTGTCTTTTTTTATAAAAATTTGTTTCAATTTTTAACAAGTGTTGCTGCCTTTATTAAAAAGTACAATAATTTTATTAAAATTATGTATTTTATATCACTAGAAAGATAGTCAGTTATTAAAATTTAAATAAAATTATATTTTGTTATATATGCTTGTCGATTGAGACATAAAAAAAAATCATTTTAAAAAATGATAATTCGTTTTAAATCATTAAATATTTTTCCATAATTATATAAAAATATTCTTAGTAAAGATTCTTTTTCATCAATGTATTATTTTATAATTATTTTAATAGCTTTCATTATATAATAAAAATTATTAAGATTAGTATATAGACATCTTTCGCAGGTCATTCTCGAGCAAAAATAATGTGTGACAGATATGCAGATTTCAAATTTTTAAAAAGTTAATGACCTCAAGTTGATAAGACAATTTCTTTAGTTAGCATTTAACTTCGAATAGTGCGACTGAAAATGATCTCCACTAACTGTTATCTTTTCTACGAGATAGTAGTGTTCAGCAACTTTTAACACTTTTTAGAATAATTCACGCATACTTTAAAAAAAAGAGCATGGCCTCACCTATCGGCCAAGGAACCCCAGAAAGGGGCGCTCAGGAATTCAATGAACGGCCTGAGACCGATGAGAAGGCCGCATTGACCCGCGTTCATGCCCATCTGCTTGAAATACACCCCCATAAGTGGAAATAGGGAACCGAAGGCCGAATAGAAGAAAAAATAGAAAGTCTTCACGGTGAGGAGTTCCTGGTCGACGGCACCGAAGAGGTACTCCAGGATGTCGCTCTTACCGCGAATCTTGTGCGTGGCCTCTTTTGGTTGGGGGTACATGGAGGGATCGACCTCACCCTCAGCCTGCGGATCCACCATCGGTCTGGCGCTCGGCATCTGAGGGAGAACTCTGCCCGATGATTGGGCATCGTTCGACATACCATAGTCATAATCCTCGTGTCCATAGTTCTGCATGATTTCGTGCTTGCTTTCGCGCGGAATATGGAAACGCTCGCCCGTCGGAGCGTATTTCCCCAGCTACCAGAAATGCGCAACCCCCCGTTACATTCGTACACCGAACAAGACGCGCCGCGAAATCCGTTCACCGTCGAGCAGCCGTTCCACTCTTTTCGTCGAACGGATTGGACTCTCCGATTATATCGACTGTCAAACCGGTGCTCGGTTCTTCTTCGCGGTTGAATCGATGTCGAGCGGTATAGGGAGGGGGAGGGGGGAGGGCAAGCTTTGCTTGCAAAATCAATAAACATGCTACTGCGCCGGCGCGGCGTAACTTTTACCCTCTTACTACCCCTACCGACGCGATATTGTCTCAATGCCATATCGACGTTAAGTATTTCGGCAGATACTATTTTTGCTTTTCTTCCAATTTTATTATTCTGCAATCTGTCCTTTTTTCTCTCTCTCTTCGATAAATGGAAGAACAAAAGCTAACAAATTTTATCCAATTGCATTTTTAATCATTACGTCAATCAAACAAGACTCTTTCAGACAAGATAAAACGTACTTAAATTTTAAAAAGACAGACTATTTGAAGTAATTTTTAGTTAATGGAAATGTACAAAAAAATCAACATTGTTACAACTCTCTAATATACATTACGTTATAATTTATTAGCGTTAAATAAAAATTAAAATTCTATTCAATTACACGTACAAAAAGTTCAAGAAATATATTTACAAAACACAATTTTTATCGATATTTCCTAAAATAAAATCTGTCAAAAGCCTTTCTTTATTAATTAATGATAACACGGAAGTTAAATTAATACTGTTACTAAAAAAATTGATTTTAAATTCAAAGGATCTGTCATTAAAATTAGCGCGATTGTGTATAGTATGTATTTATGTGTGTACATCACCTTATAATCTTCTTAAAATATAATATTTAAAGTAGATGTGTGTAGGGTAATTCTAAATATTCATAGAGAGTTCAATTTGTAATTATTCCCAATATGCCGAATATTCCGGAACAATAAAAGAATTGTTACAAAATGTGAATATGTCGATGAAATTTAGAATATTGTATAAATACTCTTTGTATATATCACGAAAATCATTCGGATGTGAGCAATTATACACATCTCTGCCAATAGAGAACCACGACAAAGAGCATTTACTCATAAATAAGAATTATCTGGAAAAGAATATAAGGTGTACAATATTTGCTTTTGAGATCCAATTGTCCCAAAATTGGGCTGCAAAATGAAAACATTTGAAATGTCTCCTTCATAGTAAAATTTTCTTTAAAGATGATTCAGGAACGATCGGATCCAGAATTTCTGGAAAAATTATATATAAATGGTATTTTTAACCGATATATGAATATTGTTTTTACTTTCCATAAATATTTCGGGATATTGCAAAACTCTTGGAATGTTTTTTAGGATTTTAGGTATCTTTTATGATTTTTAGGAATCCTTCAGGAATATTTAGCATTAGCTGAATATGTGTCTGTGTGTATGTGGGTAAAATTAAAAATAACGATATTTATGAAGAAATAAATAATAGTTTACTTCATTGCGTCATAGTATTTTATAAATATGCATTTTGTGTGAGATTAAATAATTAATAATTTTTTATATGTACAGTTCGCCGTATATAACAAATAACTTTCATGTAATATGCGGCTTTCTCTCGTTTTAAATAACTTTAGGTATCAGATTCATATGTGACTGCGCAGGACACGCCGAAGAAGCTGCGGTTGACGATCTTGCGGGCTTGGGCGGCCCTTGAAACATGCAGATTTTCGCTGTCTTCAAAAGACGGCCATTATTCGCAGTTCGCCAATAAACCGTGCGAACTGCCTGTTTTCCAGCGACATAGCTAACAGCACCACCAACCAGCATCTATGAATAAATTGTTTTGTTAGATGCATTTCTTCAAAAAAATATAAAAAATAGTTAATGCATGTGTCCATTATGTGGATATGTGCGTGTATAAGAATTTTATTAACGAAAGAACAAATATTTGCAAAAGAGAAAGTAAGTAATGATTTTAATTGTTAAATTATATATATATATATATACAAATTCTTTTTTAGGAAAGTCTTTTTGTAGC